>NW_025390820.1:0-6790 GCF_016433145.1 Gracilinanus agilis | reverse complement strand
ATATATATATATCCCTCCCTCCCCCTCCTTCCTTCTCTCTTTCAGTCTGTCTGCTTCTTTCTATCTCCCTGTCTTTTTGACTCTCCCTCTCCCTTTCTCTATTCCCCTTTCTATTTCTCTATCCCTGTCCTTTTATTTCTGCCTTTTTGTTCTCTCTGCCTCTACATAGTAAGGCAGTGGGTGACAAATGCAAGTAACAGGGAATGAAGAACATCAGATAGAATAGAAGCAGGCTACAGTTAATCAAAGACTGCCTGAGGTCTTTTCTCTTGTTCAGTTTCCTTTCAACTTCGGTAAAAGATTCTCTGTTGGGCTAAAAAGGAAAGATGTTTGC
This sequence comes from Gracilinanus agilis, assembly GCF_016433145.1. Taxonomy (NCBI): domain Eukaryota; kingdom Metazoa; phylum Chordata; class Mammalia; order Didelphimorphia; family Didelphidae; genus Gracilinanus; species Gracilinanus agilis. Next base: position 6,456 of record NW_025390820.1, on the reverse strand, counting down.
TCAATTCTGCCTTTAACTGTATACATATAAACTCTTAACACCCTGAGAGCATGAGACTTCTGATATGGAAGGAGCCATCAGAGCTCTAACCCCCTTGGTTTATGGATGGAGAAAATGAGGTTTAGGAAGAGGTGGGGATCCATTGGTAGCTGAAGTTCCATGTGACTTGGGTCACAAATACATGGCAACTGATCTTTGGGGATTAATTCCTATATCCTCCAGTTCTCTGGGTGTGCTTGGGTTTCTTTTGTTTAGAGTGGCATTTTAAGTGAGTATTGTGTAAGTAGAACTTTGAACCCCAGTACTCTCTCTCCCAGCATTCCATTTTCATTCTCACATTATGTCCTTACATTTTGGAGATGAAGTTTTGTGAGACACCAGCCCTCTAGTTTTTTGTGAATAAGGCTGTGAAAACTGGCTTTACTCAGGCTTTTGTCTTTTTAATTCTTCTGCTTTTAGTGATTATTAATAAATCTTCTAAAATATAGTACTTGGGAGTTATTGGATATTAATTTAAAGTTTACAGTATCAAAAATTTCCTGATCAATAAAATGGAATTATATCTTAATGAATGATATATGTAAAACCCAGTGGAATTGTGAGTCGGCTACAGGGTGCTGGAGGGGTGTGGGTGAGAGGGAAATTACATGAAATATGTAACTATGGGGAAATATTAAAAATACAACAAAATTTTTAAATAAAAAAATTTCCTGGACTTGAATACTTGACATTCTGTGTGACCTTGGCCAAGTCTCTGCCCCCCCTCCACCCACACTACAGGGGCTTGCAGTAGTCTTTTTCTTTAAAAGTGACAAAAAGCTGAGTGGAGGCTAAGTGGGCCCCTTTCCCCAGCAGGCCTCCCCTCTTGTTCCCTCTCCCAATCTTTTGGATGAATGCTAAGGAGGACACTCACCAGGACAGTAATTTTATAGTAGTCAGATCTCCTCCAAAGCAAAGTCTAAGTATGGTATTCCTCTGCTTGAAGTTTCTCTCTTGGCTGGCTTTGGTCTGCCCTGAGTTTCAGGATGTTGAGAGTTAAGACCAGCTTCTATGAGGTCACTGGCTTTGTTAACAAACATTCCCTTGTTGCTGTGACAATGGGGCCCAAACAAACCTCACTCTCAGCCAGGTGAAGCTTGTCCCCTTTGGCACTGTACTTTATGAAGAGGACACTGGTTAAGTTAGTGAATTGTATAATTGGAAATCTTGTGCCTTCGAGCTACATTTTCCAGGAGCCCATTGACTTCTTGTCGTTATGTGCTGATGTAGATAGGAGATGAATTGGGTGGTCTTCTGTGGCTCTATGGCTAGTCCACTTTCCTTCCTGGGTTGCAACTTTTACTGGAGTGGGCTGTTTCAGCAGGTTGATTTTACCTTTTTATTCCTTTATTCTAGTGATTATTAATAAATATTATAAAATATAATATATTGAAATGATTGTACATTAATTTTCATCTAAACAATGACGGCAACCACTGAAGTTGGAGAGAGAATTCTCAATTTTTTAAGATAGCCTAGATAAATTTTGCAAAGCCACACTTCTCCTGCCAAAGCTTTTTGTACCCTCCCCCCTGAACTCCAAGGAACTCTAAATTGTCTTTGGAGCTCCTGTCCTACTCCTGCCAGTTTTTTCTTTTCCATTTTCCCCAGCTGCCCTACCTGCATAGCTGCTTTAGTTCGAGTGACTAGCTGGCGGCTCTTGGAGGAGAACAGATAAGCCACTTTTTGCACCCATCTGCTTGAGCCAGTGTTTCTTGCTGCTGCCTCTGATGTTGCTCCTGCTGATTCAGACTCCTACTGATAACTCCAAGTTGCCTGCTTCTACCCCTTCTATTCCTGTTCCTGCTCCTGGTGCTGTTACTGTTGCTGATTGCTGCCATCGTGTCTTTAGAACACAGGAACTGGGTGAAGTATAAATTCCTTCACCCCCACCGAACATGGGTTTTTTAGCCTATACGCTAGCCCAATTTTCAGCAGGGGAACACACACACACCCCAACCCCATTTTGGTTAACCCAGCAAGGCTTCCATGTTCCTGGCTGTGGGGAAGGGGACTGAGGTAGCACGTGGACCCTACAGTTTTACCTCAAGGGGGAAGGGGAAGGAAGGTTATTCTTCAAAACAGGAAATAGAATTGCAAGCACGGTCCCTTCTATTAGAGAACAGTGCATTAACTATCTAAAACAGCTCATAATTTTAGAATGTTTTTCTTCCTACCATTCCTGGGTGCACTAGTGTTTGCGATTATTTTGAGAGACTAGTCTTCCAAAGGATCTCAGGGGAATGTGTAGTTAGAAATCTTATGTCTTTGAACAACATTTCCCAGGAGCTCACTGATTTCCTATTGTTACGTGATGACATAGACAGGAGATAAATTGGGTTGTCTTGGGTGGCTAGCCTTCTTTCCTTCCTGGTTCTCAACTTTGATGGAGCAGGCTGTTTGGTCAGGTAGATTAGCCATGGACACATGGTTTTCCTTTATTACCTTTTTATTCGTTTACTTCTAGTGATTATTAATGAGTATTATATAATTTATTGAAATTATTGTATATTAATTTTAATTTTTACAGAATTAAACCCAATCCCCTCTCCTTGCTATCTCTTTGACCACTGAGACAATTTCCTGTCCTCTTTGTCACCAGGGCTCCCCTCATCCTTGGGCTTGCCTTGAACAAACTGTATCCTTGCTCACACTTTCCCCCCAACTCCATCTCTGCCTCGCCAAATCCTCCATCGAGGCCCAGGTCAAATGTCACCTCCTCCTGGAAGCCCTCACTAACCCCTACCCCTTGTTCAACAGGAATACTCCTTTCCCTATGACTATCAAATCAGAGGCTTAAATCCTCCCAGTGGAAAGAGTGTTCCAAGGCCATTTTTTACTTGTTTCAAAGAGGAAAGCACTGAGGGTCCAAAAACGGAAGAGCCTTAGGGTGAGGAGCCTCCAGGCAGTAAGGGGATGTACTCAAAGATTCAGATGGAAGCAGCCCTTTAGAATGGCAGGTTACAAAATGTTGAGATGAGACTCTGGGCCCTGCTAGGTCCCACACTGTTTCTCACCTGGCCCTTTGAGTGTCTCCTTCAGGGAGGCCCCTTGAGAGAGGACTGGGGGAGTAGGCAGCCAGTCCTTGAGACATGAGTTTCTGCATTCGAATATAGTTTGAGACACTACCTAGGCAAGTCAGTTATGACCACCATCACTTTGCCCTTTCCACTCTTCTGACTTGGACCTGCTCCACAGTCTTGTTTCTAAGACAGAAGGAAAGGGTTTCAAAAAAAGCAAAGGAAAGAAACAGCTAACTGGCACATGGGACGTGGAGTAGCTGCTGAAAGATATTTCTCCCTTCTTCCCTAGGCTGGGAATAAATTCTGGAGCCTCTAAGGATTTCTGGAAGGGGCCGCAGATGGCCATCGAAGCTACAGCAAGAACGGGAGCTAGCAGACACAGGTTAGTCTTTGACAGGATGAGAACTTGGGTCCAATTTCACAGGAAACATGCTGGGAAGAATCCAGAAGACAAGAGGGGAGCCTGCAAGGCCAGGCAGGAGAAAAAGACCTGAGGCTGTGGCGAGAGGTAATTGTCCTTGTCAGCCCCAAATGAACAATGGGCAGATGACTCAGGGAGGTCCATTCTCCTGTGAGGTGCCCAGCTTGCTCTGGCTTCTATAGCCCCATGTCCACCCCAGGTTTTCAAACCTCTTGCACTGTCTCAAGGTGGGCTGTATTTGAGGACTACAGGGAGTGCATCTTGGCTGGTACAAGGAGAATACACTGAGGAGACCAGGGAGATGAGACTGAGATAATGGATGGAAGCCAGATTTTGAGAGGCCCTAAAGACTTTGAACTTTCTCTTAGACATGGGAGTCCTAAGTTTGGGCTCTGATGTGCCTGGGACTTTCATTTTGGGTTTCTTTCAGAAGGTGACTGTTTCTAGTTCCACTTTGATTTCTCGGTTTGAAGAGATATGAACAGCCTTCTTTTAGGAATATGATGGCTAGGCTTGAGCCCTCTCATTTTTCCCCTCTCTCTGTTAGACTGGACCAGGAGTCAGGCAGACCTGAATACAAATCTGGTTTGAGACACTTGTAACCCTCAGTTTCCTTACCTATTCAATAGTGCTAATAAGTGCATCTACATACAGATAATATTTATAAAGAACTTATAACAGTGCCTGGCAGAAGAACAGTAAGGGTTAGGCAATGAGGGTTAGGTGATTTGCCAAAGCTCACCTAGCTATGAAGCATTTGAGGTCAGTTTTGAATCATCTAGGACCTCCAATCAACAGCCCTGGTGCTCTATCCCCTGAACCACCTCGACTTCTGGATAAAATGGCCCCAGAATAGAAGTAAGACTCTACCTCTCCTATCCACCAACCAATATAGTGCCTCAAAAGGACAAAGCCCAAATCAGATGAGCAAAGGTGCTCTACTGTAGGGAACAGCATTGAAAGTAGATAGTTTTGGGCATTTCCATACTAAAGACAAAATTACTCCTGCCAAAATGTGAGCTCACTCCCTTTGTTTTTAAGTCACTTCTCATTGACCTGAAGGTCATTTATCACTGAGATATGCAGGTATAAACAAACCCTTAGGAAAAGGAAGTTGAGAACAATGAGATGGGAAACTGATCCCACAGGCACTACCTCCCTGAGTGGTGCCAGGAAAATTACGAAACTATGATTGGTTACTGACATTTGACATGTGAGAGTTAGTGGGTGGAGAAAACTGCGTGTAAGGGGATACCCAGCAGGAAGTAAGCATCTTTTTCTGGCTGGAGCTTGGAACCTGAAGGAACCCTTGGAGGTTGTGATCTTCAATCCATCATAGCAGCCAATAGAGTAGTAAGCTAAACAATCCTCCACCTCTTTCCTACCTTTCCCTCTCTTTACTATTGTTACTTTGATGTAATACAGTTATTAAAGCTACTAGCAGCTTCATAATTTAATTTTAACTAATACAGGGGAAAGAACAATGAACCTACTAGTGTCAAGAAGACCTGGGTTCAAATCCCTTTTTGAATTCTCCATTTCTCAGCCTTTTCATCTATAAAACTAGTACAATTTGTAAACATTAAAGCCTGGAGAAGTCTATACTATGATGATGTGCCATTCTTTCTAACCTATAGGTGTTTGCCCACCCCTACCTGTCATCTTCTATCTCCCCCCATTTTCTTTTTTTTGAAAACCCTCACCTTCTGTTTTAGAATCCATGCTGGTTCCAAGGCAGAAGAGTGGTAAAGGCTATGTGACTGGGGTTAAGTGACTTGTCCAGGCTCACAAAGTTAGGAAGTGTCTGAGGATAGATTTAAACCCAAGACCTTCCATCTCTAGACCTGGCTCTCAATCCACTGATACATGTAGCTGCCTCTCTTAGTATCACTTCTTAGACATGAAAGCAGTAGAGCTAGGCAGTAGGGGTTAAGTGACTTGTCCAGTGTCACACAGCTAGGAAGTGTCTGAGGCTAGACCCAAACCCAGGATCTCCTGTCTTCAGGCTTGGGTCTTTCTATGAAGTCTATAAATGTTTCTAGTCCTCTCCCATATCAAGCAACAATCATCCTTCAACAGACCCTACCATCCCTACAACTAATACATATTATCTCTTCCCACTTTCACATCCAAATGCCTAGAAAAGAGTGTTTCCTACCAGACTGTATTCCTCTGGATTTCTCCATAGTGACCTAGAAACCTCATCATTCTGGAGCATCACTTTGGCTTTGGAGCTCACACCTTGGAAAAACCCTCAGTCCCTGGGGCCCCTCCCTCTGACCAGACAGCTCCTCCCTCTCTGTCACTATTCATGCTAATGACTGTTAATCTTTTTCCTTTTGTCCCAAGAATCTCTTTGATTCTGGTCCCTTCCAACCTGGCAGATCTGGATTGCACCCATTCAATGTGAGCCTGACTCTCCCCTGGCCAGGCCTTTTTCTGGTCTTCCTTCTACTTTCTCTTTCACTTGCTGATCACATAGAGTCCCCCCAAATCTCCAAATTCACCCCAATCTCTTTCCTAAGCACCAATCCTGCCGAGCCACTACCTGCCTGCTGGCCACCTTATCAGAATGATCCCTGGCCAGATTCAAGTCAACATGGACAAAAGGGAGCCAGCCCATGCTTTCCCTCAAACTCTTCCCTCCTCAGTAATTACAATCTTCCTTTTTCCTCACCCTTCACCTTATGTCAGTTACTATGTTTTGTCAGTATTGCCTCTGCAGCATCGATTACTAAAAGGTTGTTGAATTGAGAGGGAAACTGAGGCCCAGATGGGGGAAGCCAATTCCCGAAGGTCCCCCAAAGCTCCAAGAGGACTCATCAGTGATCTCAGAATATATTGCTCCAATATCTAACATAGACAGCATCTTGGCCAAGATCATACACTTATTAAGTAGCAGAAATGGGATTTGAATCCTGGGCAGCTGGGGTGTGATGGGTTTAGAATAAGTCTCAGTTGGGTTTCTCTAAG
>NW_025390819.1:0-3066 GCF_016433145.1 Gracilinanus agilis | reverse complement strand
GGAGTATCCTCAAATAATAGGATGGAAAATAAGTCAATAAAAATATATGGAGTTTTTACAAAGCAATAAAAATGGAAGGGGGGCTCTTCCAGGTTAAGATGGCGGCAGAGTAAGAAGCAGCTCTTAACCTCTCCTGACCAAAACACACAAAACTCCTCAAGGGGACATAAAAACAAGTCCAGACGAACGGAGGAACCCCACAACAGGGCACAGCGTGGAAGGTACGTGGAATCGAGGCATTTCCATACTATAAAGGGGTGAAACAGCTCTCACTAAATCGTGGGCTGAGCAACCACCTCACCCCCACCCCCTCCACACACAACACCTATAGCGCCGAAGCCAGCTAAAAAGAAATAGAGCAAGTTTGGGGCACCCACCAAATCATTGGCAGCTCCGGGGCCTGTTCCTGAGAGCAGCAAGATTTAGGACCCCAATAAGCCAAAAAACGCACGTGAAATCTGAGCGCGGGAACAGAGAGTGGACGCAGGGCGCAGAGCGCGGGCTGAGAGCACAGGCACGGGCGGAGGCGTGGGTGGAGGCAGACACAGCCAGGAACTAAAGCTCTGAAAACCTGAGTGGGGAACCAGCGTGGACGGGTATACGACTGTGGAAGCAGCGCCCTGAGACTTGTAAAGGAACCTCCTGCAGAGGATCAAGCAAGGGGGTCCACCAGGGGGCTTGACATTGGAAAAAACCAGAACTCAGACCTCAGGAGCCAATAGACCCCGGACAGACACTGAGCGCCAGGATAAACCTGAGAAGCTGCTGGGCTAATGATGGCTACCCAGTCTCAGGAAGCTCAGAAGAGAAAGAATAACAACAAGAAAAAGAAACCGTTAACACTCGACAACTTTTACACAGAGAAAATCCAGACAACCGAGCAAACAGAGGAGGAGAACAAACAAGCATCCGGACCCTCCTCAAATAAGGAAAACTCCTCACAAGCTATGGAAGAGTTCAAAACTGAGATTTTGAGGAAAATGGAAGAGATCTGGCAAGAAAATAACAGTTTAAAAGGTAGAATCTTGCAACTGGAAAGTGAGGCTCAGAAACCAAATGAACTGATAAGCAAATTGAACACCAGAAATGACCAGATTGAAAAGGAATACCAGAAGCTTATAGCCGAAAACCAGAAGATTATGGCTGAAAACCAGAAGATTATGGCCAAAAACCAAAAGATCATAGCCGAAAACCGAAAGATTATAGCCGAAAATCAATCCCTAAAGGCTAGAATTGAGCAGCTAGAAGCTAATGATCTCTCAAGACAACAAGAACAAATAAAACAAAGTCAAAAGACTGAAAAAATAAAAGGAAACATGAAATATCTCAATGAGAGAGTGACAGACCAAGAAAATCGGTCTAGAAGAGACAATTTGAGAATAATTGGTCTTCCAGAAAAACCAGAAATTAATAGAAACCTGGACTCCATACTAACAGAAATAATTCAGCAAAATTGCCCTGAAGTCCTACAACAAGAGGGCAATATAGACATTGAAAGGATTCACAGAACACCTGGGATATTCGATCAAGAAAAGAAAACGCCCAGGAATATAATTGCCAAATTCAAGAGTTTCCAAGCAAAGGAAAGAATCTTACAAGAAGCCAGAAAGAAACAATTCAAATATCAAGGAGCACCAATCAGGATCACACAGGATCTGGCAGCCTCCACGCTAAATGATCGCAAGGCTTGGAATACGATATTCAGAAAGGCAAGAGAGCTGGGCCTGCAACCACGGATCAACTACCCATCAAAATTGACTATATATTTACAGGGGAAAGTATGGGCATTCAACAAAATTGAAGAATTCCAGGTATTTGCACAGAAAAGACCAGGGCTAAATGGAAAGTTTGATATCTAACCACAAAAATCGAGAGAAACATGAAAAGGTAAATAAGATACAGAGGAGAAAGAAAGAAAACTTATAATTTTTAAATTTGCCTTTTTAAGGGCCTCAGTGAGATCTAATTATCTGTATTCCTATGTAGAGAAACATTATGTATAATTCTCTGTAGTGAACTCTATTCACTATTATAATATTCACTATTATAGTAATCAGAAGAATAATTCACAGGGTGAGGGTGGAACACTAAATAACCTAAGATGACATGGGGGATGGGAAAGAGGGGGTGAATAGCAGGGGACACCAAGAGAAACTTGAGTGAATAAGAAAATAGGATATTCTATTACACACAAAGAGGGCATAGGAGGGAGAGGGGATCAAATACTATTATAAGAAGGAGAGGAAGAGAGCTTTAAGAGGTAATAATCAAACCTTACTCTTAGTGTAATCAACCTGGAGAGGAAAGAGTAGCTTTATTATCCATTGGGATAAAAAACTCTATCTAACCCTACTGAGAAAGTCAGAAGGGATAAACCAAGGGGAGCAGGGGAGTGGGAAGGTCAAAAAAAGGGAGGGGAGAAGAGGGAGGGAATTCATAAGGCCTTTAAAAACAAAAAGAGGGGGGAAAAATAGGGAGGGGGTAGAAAGGGAAGTTAATCAAGGGAGGGGATAAGGGATAGCGGCTCAATAACAAACCACTGATTTAAAAGGAAAAAGTATAAGGAAAAAGGGGGTAGGAAGAGGGGAGGATTTGAAAATGTCAGCAAATGCACAACTGATGATTATAACTCTGAATGTGAATGGGATGAACTCGTTCATAAAACAGAAGCAAATAGCAGAGTGGATTAGAAACCAAAATCCCACCCTATGTTGTCTACAAGAAACACATATGAGGCGGGTGGACATACACAAGTTTAAAGTTCAGGGTTTGAGCAAAATCTTTTGGGTGTCAAATGAGAAAAAGAAGGCAGGAGTGGCTATTATGATTTCTGACAAAGCCAAAGTAAAAATAGATATGATTAAAAAAGACAGGGAAGGTCATTACATCCTGATTAAAGGCAGTATAAACAATGAGGAAATAACACTGCTCAATATGTATGCACCAAGTGGCGTAGCACCCAAATTCATAAAGGAGAAACTGGCAGAGCTCAAGAAGGAAATAGATAGTAAAACCATACTAGTGGGAGATCTAAATATTCCTCTGTCAGATCTAGATAAATCAAAC
>NW_025390818.1:0-2736 GCF_016433145.1 Gracilinanus agilis | reverse complement strand
ATGATGGCTACCCAGTCTCAGGAAGTTCAGAAGAGAAAGATTAATAACAAGAAAAAGAAGTCTTTAACACTCAACAACTTTTACACAGAGAAAATCCAGACAACCCAGCAAACAGAGGAGGAGAACAAACAAGCATCTGGACCCTCCTCAAATAAGGAAAACTCCTCACAAGCTATGAAAGAGTTCAAAACTGAGATTTTGAGGAAAATGGAAGAGATCTGGATGGGAAAGAGGGGGTGAATAGCAGGGGACAACAAGAGAAACTTGAGTGAATAAGAAAATAGGATATTCTATTACACACAAAGAGGGCATGGGAGGGAGAGGGGACAAATACTATTATAAGAAGGAGAGGAAGAGAGTATTAAGAGGTAATAATCAAACCTTACTCTTAGTGTAATCAACCCGGAGAGGGAAGAGTAGCTATACTATCCATTGGGACATAAAACTCTTATCTAACCCTTCTGAGAAAGTTAGAAGGGATAAACCAAGGGGAGCAGGGGAGCGGGGAGGTCAAAAAAAGGGAGGGGAGAAGAGGGAGGGAATTCATAAGGTCTTTAAAAACAAAAAGAGGTGGAAAAATAAGGGAGAGGGTAGAAAGGGAAGTTAACTAAGGGAGGAGATAAGGGATAGAGGCTCAATAGCAAACGACTGATTGAAAAGGAAAAAGTATAAGGAAAAAGGGGGTAGGAAGAGGGGAGGATTCGAAAATGTGAGCAAATGCACAACTGATGATTATAACTCTGAATGTGAATGGGATGAACTCGCTCATAAAACGGAAGCAAATAGCAGAGTGGATTAGAAACCAAAATCCCACCATATGTTGTCTACAAGAAACACATATGAGGTGGGTGGACATACACAAGTTAAAGGTTCAGGGTTTGATCAAAATCTTTTCGGTGTCAAATGAGAAAAAGAAGGCAGGAGTGGCTATTATGATCTCTGACAAAGACAAAGTAAAAATAGATATGATTAAAAAAGGCAGGGAAGGTCATTACATCCTGATTAAAGGCAGTATAAACAATGAGGAAATAACACTGCTCAATATCTATGCACCAAGTGGCATAGCACCCAAATTCATACAGGAGAAACTGGCAGAGCTCAAGAAGGAAATAGGTAGTAAAACCATACTAGTGTGAGATCTAAATATTCCTCAGTCAGATCTAGATACATCAAACTGAAAAATAAATAAGAAAGAGGTAAGAGAGGTGAATGAAGTCCTAGAAAAATTAGATTTAATTGATATGTGGAGAAAAATAAATAGGGACAAAAAGGGATACACCTTCTTTTCAGCTGCACATGGCACATTCACAAAGTTTGACCATGTTATAGGGCATAGAATCATTGCAAACAAATGCAAAAGAGCAGAAATAATGAATGTAAACTTCTCAGATCACAATGCAATAAAAATAATAATTAGTAAGGGCAACAGGACAGGAAAATAAAAAAACTAATTGGAAATTAAATAATATGATTCTCCAAAACCAATTAGTCAAAGAAGGAATCATAGAAACAATCAACAATTTCATTGAAGAAAATGACAATGATGAGACATCCTACCAAACTATGTGGGATGCGGGCAAGGCAGTACTCAGAGGGAAATTTAAATCCTTGAGTGCATATATTAACAAATTAAGTAGGGCAGATATTAATGAATTGGGCATGCAACTCAAAAAAATTAGAAAGAGAGAAAATTAAAAATCCCCAGATGAAAACTAAATTAGAAATACTAAAAACCAAGGGAGAAATTAATAAAATTGAAAGTAAAAGAACTATTGAATTAATAAATAAGACTAGAAGCTGGTATTTTGAAAAAAACAGATAAAATAGACAAAGTGCTGGTCGATCTAATAAAAAAAAAGGAAAGAAGAAAACCAAATTGACAGATTCAAAGATGAAAAGGGAGACCTCACCTCTAATGAAGGGGAAATTAAGGCAATCATTAAAAACTATTTTGCCCAATTATATGGCAATAAATATAACAATATAGGAGATATGGATGAATATTTACAAAAATATAAACTGCCTACATACACAGCAGAAGAAATGGAATATCTAAATAATCCCATATCAGAAAAATAAATTGAACAAGCCATCAAAGAACTCCCTAAGAAAAAATCGCCAGGGTCTGATGGATTCACAAGTGAATTCAATCAGACATTCAAAGAGGAACTAATCCCAAAACTATACAAATTATTTGATATGATAAGCAAAGAAGGAGTCCTACGAAATTCCTTTTATGACACAAATATGGTACTGATTCCAAAGCTAGGGAGATCAAAAACAGAGAAAGAAAATTACAGACCAATCTCCCTAATGAACATAGATGCAAAAATCTTAAAGAGAATACTAGCAAAGCTACTCCAGCAAGTAATTAAGAAGATCATCAACCTTGATCATGTGGGATTTATACCAGGAATGCAAAGTTGGTTCAACATTAGAAAAACCATACACATAATTGACCATATCAACAGTCTAACAAACAAAAATCACATGATTATCTCAATAGATGCTGAAAAAGCCTTGGACAAAATACAGTATCCATTCCTATTGAAAACACTGAAAAGTATAGGAATAGAAGGACCCCTCCTAAAAATAATAAACAGTATATACCTAAAACCATCAACAAACATCATATGCAATGGGGATAAATTAGAAGCCTTCCCAATAAGATCAGGAGTAAAACAAGGATGCCCATTATCACCTCTATTATTCAACATAGTACTAGAAACACTAGCA
>NW_025390817.1:0-5731 GCF_016433145.1 Gracilinanus agilis | reverse complement strand
AATATAATATAATTAATATAATAAATTGTAGAATGGTGACTTTACGTGACTGGCTTATTTTTTTAATGTCTTCTCTTCTATAGTAGGAATACCTAAAATTGTATAGCCAGAATTTCTGCCTTAATATCAAATGATAAAATGTATGTCAAGGGGAAGTTAAGTAGCTTAGTAGATTGAGAACCAGGCCTAGATATGGTAGGTCCTAGGTTCAAATATCGCCTCAGAAACTTCCTAGCTTTGTGACCAGGGTCAAGTCACTTAACCTCATTTTCCTAGCCCTTGCCATTCTATCTTAGAGTTGTTACTAAAACAGAAAGTAAGTGTTTAATTTTTTAAAATACAATTCTTTCTTTACTAACTAGAAACAAACAATAACAGCAATAAAAACATTACCATTTATAAATAATTTGTGTTTGAATGGATCACTCAATGAACTTCACAGAATCTACTTCTTTCAATGTGACTAGTCTAATTTGTTTCTTTCTTATTTAGTTTTATAATTTCCTTTAAGCTTAGAATAAATTCCTTAATTAGGAGTGGGTAATAATAAAGCATGATACAGTATTGTGAATTAAGAATCATTTAAGGGTTCTTACAAATATAGGAATATAAACTGTTTGCATGTGTTTTACTCTATCATAGGTGCTTTCTGTAAATAAAAAACAACCTTGCCAATATAGAGTAAATATTGAGTGTTCCCTTGAAAGCTGCCATGTTTGCTATGTAAACCCTGATGATTCTGATTCCAGTGAGTATTTAAACTTTCCTCATGGCATCTGTTTCAGCTTCTTTGAAGCACACACCATCCTTCAGGCTGCTTTGATCATATTTATTGCTTTCCTTTGATGTAGGTTATACTATACATTACTTTGTGTTGTTCTTCCCTAGAACAGTCATATCTCATGTCCCAGTACCTTCTCTTTTTCTTCCCAAAGGGCTACAACTTTGAAAATTGTCATTAAAAAAAGATGCAATTTCCCTCCTTATCTAGTCCCTATTGACTACTCTCAGATTATCTGCACAAGGGCTATCACCTTTTTTCAGCTGAATATATAGGAATTATACCACACCCTAATGAGAAAAACTATAAAGCTTAAAAAGAACAATGATGCATCATACCGTGCAGTGGAGAACTGACTAATATTTCCCAGGATTAGCATTATCTAGGTTATAGTCTTCAAGTATGGCACATTTGGAATTTAAACACAGTCAGAAAACAAGGAAGATAATTTTAAATGTATAAGAAATTAAAGGCTGACAGCAAAACTCCAATAGAATTATATTATGTAGAGATGAGGGGTAGCTAGTTGATGCAATTAATAAAGTATTGGAGCTGGATTCAGAACAACTCGTCTACTCTGAGCTCAAATACAGCCTCGGACTCTTAGTAGCTATGTTACCCTGGGCACAATTTGCCTCAGTTTCCTCATCTTTAAAATGATCTGGAAAAGGAAAATGGTAAACCACCCAAGTATCTTTGCAAAGAAATCCCTAAATGGAGTAAGAGGGAGTGAGACTTGACCAAAAATGAGTGAATAATAGCAAGAAATGTAGCTATGAGGGTCAAGAAAGAAAGGGGGGTAGGGAAAGCAAATTATAACAGAAATTTTTTTTTTCTTATAGACCACTCTTCCACAAAAAAAGCTCTCACATATTAGGATTTAATACATTCCCAGATCACATAATATGGAAAAGCCCAAATGCTAGATGCTGGATACCTGGAGTGGGAAGTGATGCACTTGGGTGAGAATAGTCTCCTATAATATGAATGGAAGCCACCTCTTTCCAATGTCTGTGTAGCCATTGTGTCTCTAACCTTCCTGTCCACTTAGGAGGTTATGTTATAGAAAATATCTTGAAACCCAGATATAAAAGCAGAAATGTGTGTGATGTAACACTGTTCAAACATTAGACAATGATCTTCAAATGTGACCTCATCCTCAGTGTTTGACCAAAACATTCAGTTTTTTGCACAGCTAGCACATGAGAAAGTTAAGACATGAATTCATAACCGTCTCCAGTCCAGGAACCTACTTTCTCCTATTACATTCCCCTATCATCTGCTGAAGGCTGTGAAAGAACACATTGAAGGAGGGGAGAGAAAGAATATGAATCATAGAACCATGGAAAAATATTCTTAATTAATTAAATAAAAACATTTTAAGACTAAAAAAAGTACACATCAGCAGAAGGATCCCCACTCCTTATCTTTCCCAAGTCTCCAATCTTTATTTTACTTTATTCAATATTTTTATTCTGTTTCTTGTCCAATTACATCTCCTTGGTTCTTCAATCTTTGTTCAAGTCCAGATTATTTAGTGCCTGGTTATTATTTAGTATGAGACACTTGGTAGTGAAAATAGTGCTTCTCAAAGAATGAGGGTCAGAAATTAAAAATTAAATTTCCTGAGATAATATTAGCAATGAGAAGCCCTCAAATATGAGTATTTTAAGGAGAACATTTTGACTTACTTTATGGAGGACTCAGATCTAAACTCATGTTTAAGTTATTGTAGGGAAACTCCTAAAATTAAAATTTCCATCTCAATGGAAATCAGCACTTATTCTGAAAGTTATCAATCAATAGTCATTTATTAAGCACCTATATGTGTCACATGATTTTCTAAGGATTAGAAGTAAAAGTACAAGGAATGAATCAGTCCCTCCTCTCAAGAACCTTGCATTCCAACTAGGAGAAATGTATGTACAATAAGTCTATACCAAAAAAAGAAAGAAAGAAAAGAAATTAAATTAAATTATCAAAAATTGAAAATTCACAATAGTAGTAGATTTTATTCATGGAATTGTCTGAGGATGCTGAAGATATTAAATGACTTGCCCAGAGTCACACAATCAATATGTGTCAGAGGAATGACAAACATTTTTTTCTGATTTTAAGACCAACTCTCTATTCACCATATCTTGGGAACTATTTCAAAATATGACCCTATGGACAAGCCACTTTTCCACATATTGCCCTAAAGCCCATTATGTGTCTTATGCATGTGAAACAGAAAGCAGCACAGCATAATGAGAAGTTTCAAAGAGACATATTCAAATCCCATCTCAGAAAACAATTATTTATGTAGCCCTGAGCAAATCACTAAAACTTTCTATCTCAGTTTCATTATTTTTACACTGAGGGGTTTGGACTTGATGGCCCTCATGGTCTCTTCTAGCTCTAAATCTATATTCTTATGTACATACTCTTAAGAGAATTTAAGGGGAAATTAAAAGAGCACCAGAGTGCTGATAAAGCATTAAGAGAAAGGATCCATAGGTAATGGCTAAGGAAGCTGGAATTCTTCAGCCTGCAGAAGATAAGTCTGTGTTAATGATCGTAAGGATATAACGGATTATCTTGTAGGAAGTGGTGAGTACAAGATATTCACCATCACTACTAGGGAAAGCATGAAACTGCTGAGGCTTCAAAATGAGAAATTTCTAAGACAAGAAAGGAACTGGTCGTCTCCCTACAGATCTTAAAATTGGGCAAATAATACTCTGAAATAGGTTAAGTATGTAACTACCTGAAAGCATGGAAATATATTAGAATTATGTATCTGAGTTCAGGAGGTGAATTCTCCTCTCAAAAACCATTCTACCTTGAGATCTATGATACTATGGATTTTATGATTCTTTGAAAATGTAATAAAGATTATATTCATTTTGATGAAATTTTAAATAATTTTCTTATATATATATGTATATATATCTTATCTATAAAATAACATATAAAGAAGCCATTTATATGGCAAATTATGATGATAAAGATATTCCTGGATGTATTGCATAAGAGTTCATGTTCCCTATTTTTAAACAGCTCAGTATTGAGTCAAGTACTGAGCTTTAACCAGGAACAGTAGATGTGGGGTGGGGGAGCTTGCTGTTGGCTTGCTCCTTACTCCTTGCTGGAACCTGCTGGCTGTGTTCCCCTCTTATTTATCCCAGTGCCCTAGATGTTCTCTGCCTACCTTTCAAGTTGTCCTCTTCATGAAAGTTGCTACACTCTGTATCTTTATTGGTTCTTTCATTCCTATATTCATTTTGTGCCATTATTTTAAGATTGGTTGGAGAGGATTCTCATGGTGGTTTCAAGCTTCCCTGATTCTACCCCATCATCTTGGCTCCAGAACCAGAAAATCAGTCCTGCTTTAAATATTTTTGTAGATAAAAGTCCTTCCTCTACCCCTTTTTATCTCTTTGGAATACAAACCTATTAATGGTATTGCTGGATCAAAGAGTATGTAGTTTTTATAATTCTTTAAGCATAGGTTCAAGTTGCTCTCCAAAAAGATTGAATCAATTCAAAACTCCCCCAATAATACATTTGTGTCCCAGCTTTCCCATATCCCCTCCAACTTTTGTCATTTTCCTTTTTCTGTCATAATAGCCAGTGACATAGATGTGATAGATACCTCAGAGTTTTAATTTGAATTTCTCTAATTAATAATTATTTAGAGCATTTTTGCATGACTATAGAGAGTTTTAATTACTTTGAGAACTGCCTGTTCATATGCTTTGACCATCTGTCAATTGGGGAATGAATTGGATTCTAAATATTATTTCTCTACATCTTTGAAAATGAGGCCTTTATTAGAGAGACTTGTAAAAATATTTTGCACCATTATTATTACTGTATATTCCTTTCCATCCAATTTACCCATGTTTAGTTTCTGACCTCTACCTCCCCCAATCTTCCTTCTTTTCAACCAGTCTCATCCTCTTCTCTTATTCCTTTCCCCTCCTACTTTTCTGTAGAGTAAGACAGTTTTCTATACCTGATGGATTTTGTATGTTCTTCCCTCATTGAAGCAATTCTGAATAGAGTAAAGTTAACCTGCCATTCTCTACACTTCCTCTATCTTCCCCTCCATTGTGACTGTTCTTTCATGGTACTTTTATATGAAAATTTTCCCTATTCTATTTTTCCTTACCCCCTTCCTTCCAAAGTATTCTTCTTTTTCTTTTTCTTTTTCTTTTTCTTTTTATCCTTTTTTTATTTATTTTATTCTTCTTCTATTTTATTTATTCTTCTTTTTATTCTTTTTCATACTTAATTTTATTTTATTTTTTCATCATCCCATTATATTCAACTCGCACCCTCACCCTCTGTCTATATATATATATTCCTTTTACCTGCCCTAAAATTATAAAGTTCTTTGGTATTATAAGAACTGACTCCCCATGTAGGAATATATACTATTTAACCTTATTGAATGTCTTTTGATTTCTCTTTCCTGTTTACCTTTATATGCTTCTCCTGAGTCTGGTATTTGAAAGTCAGATTTTTCCATTCAGTTCTGGTCTTTTCATCAGGAATGTTTGAAAGTCCTCTATTTCATTGAATACTCATTTTTCCCTTAAAGGTTTATTCTCAGTTTTGCTGTGTAAGTGATTTTTGTTTGCATTCCTAGCTTCTTTGTCTTCTGGAATTCCATATCCCAGGCCCTCCAATATTTTAATATAGAAGTTGCTAATTGTTATGCTATCCTGACTGTAGCTCCATGATATCTGAATTATTTCTTTTTGGCTGCTTGCAATATTTTCTCTTTGATCTGGGAATTTTGGAGTTTGGTTATTTCTATCTTATCTTCTGGTTCTAGAATATCAGGGCAATTCTTTTTGGGTTTGAGCCATTCATATTTTTCTCAGAGGCTTTAGATGTAGGAGTTTTGAGTTTATTTTCTTCTTCTGAGTTTGAATCTACCCTGTCACCAAAATAATATTC
>NW_025390816.1:0-5889 GCF_016433145.1 Gracilinanus agilis | reverse complement strand
ATAGGTGAGTGTGGAGGGGGTGGGGGTGGGGCGGTTGCTGAGCCCGCAATTGAGTGAGAGCCCTTTTTAGCCTGGAAATGTCTAGATTCCACGTACCTTCCACGCTGTGCCCTGTTGTGGGGTTCCTCCGTTCGTCTGGACTTGTTTTTATGTCCCCTTGAGGAGTTTTGTGTGTTTTGGTCAGGAGAGGTTAAGAGCTGCTTCTTACTCTGCCGCCATCTTAACCTGGAAAAAGCGTAATTGCTTTTGATTCTCAAAATAGTCATGTTAGGTAGGTGCAATTATTAATAATAACTGTTTTTCAAGGAAATCTGTGGTTTAGAGAGGTTAAAGGATTTGCCAAAGTATACACAGATAGTATCAAAGATTAATTTTACCTGATGAACTCTTGACTGGAAGGCTCTTGTCTTTATACCACACTACCTTAAATCATGGATGTCATTCAAATCCTCCAAAAATAGTTTAGTTTAGCTGATTGCTGGACAAATATTGCAAATTAAAGCAATAACTTGTAAATTGATGTTTCTAGATTTTCAAAGAACTATATGATTTTTAGAACAGCCAACCTCAATTTATTTTTCTACCAACTTCTCTATGGGGCATATAGGCCTCAAAGTAGATTTTTTTTGCTTGTTTGTTTTATTTTTTGTTTGTTATATGCTATTTAACCAGAAGAGTATCAACACTTATTGGACAAAGTTTTGGTAACGAGTCTTGCCAAACTTGATTAGTGTAGTCCTTGTACAGGAAAAGCAAAATATTGTAGCATCATTCTTGACACATCTGTTTTGATAGAACCTGTCAAAAATGGCATTTGGCTATGAATACTTGACAAAGCATGGTAAACTATAAACACATAATCAGCATCAGACTCGGACTTCTATAGAGGTGTTTTCCAAAGATCTAGTACTTAGTTTTTCCTATTGATCTGAAGCTTATATTAAGCTGCTTACTTTCAACAATTTGAATTCCTGCAAATTCTTTTGTACCTTGATAAAATTATCTTGACAAGAAACCCTTAAGGAGATCCAGTAAGTACTATAGCAACCCTCCCACAACACACTCATACACCTGCACACACACACACACACACACACACACACACACACACACCTCCTCAAGAAGATGGATCAAATATATATATATATATATATATATATATATATATGTTGTAAAAGAGATCGGGGGTACCAGGGATGTTAAAATATAGTCTAAATGGTTGTGGGTACACACACTGGGTTGAAGGAGAGACAGGACCAGGATAGGAAGACCAGAGTACACAGCTAAGCAGCTGCTAACTGACAAGAATGGCTGATGGCCAACTGTCACCCAGCTCACCACTAGGCCAGAATCTTTGAAACCAGCAGGCAAGGTAAAAGGTTTTAACAGTTTTAATTATGTTTAACTAATTAAAGGTGGGATAGGTAATTCTACACTAAAACCTAAAGGGCAAAACCACAGGGCAAGAAGAGGACTTGTCTACACTAATTCTAATCTTAGTGACCTAAACAGGCAGAGCCCAAAGAAACAGCACTGGAGTCTCCGGGAGGCTGATTCAAACCTGGTTCCATCCAGGTTTGACCAGCACAGCTAATGGGTCTGAGGGTGGCTTTGGGGTTCTCACAGTAATCCACAGATGATCACAGGATGCCAAAAGCCAAGGTTTTCCAAGGCACCCAAGAAGAGAGAGTGTGTTGGACATGCTGTCCACCAGGTCCCAAACTCCTTCTCCACTTGGTGCTGCTCTGTAGGTCTTTTCCACTTGTTAGAAACCACCACCACTCAGGATCCCAGGGAATCAGGATGCAAGTCTGAGATCTCCCAGGACTAGCAACAGTTTGTGCCAACCACTAATGGAGTCTCTCTCAGAGCACAAACAACTTCCTGTTCCTTCATTCCATCTTGAAATGCTCCAGTCCTTCCTGCTAGGTCCATATAAACATTGCTACATAAACTGCTGAATAAATCTTCCTCACAACAATATGTATGTATGTATATATGAGAGAGAGAGAGAGAGTACATGAATACAAACTTATTTCAGTGAAACAGAGAGTAGTAGTTCACTAGTTATGTCTTTACAATTGAAGGCAAAACATTATGTACCTGCTTAATCTGGTACCAAGTTACAAAAACATTTCTTGCTTTCTGAATAGCAAGATAACCTTGAGTTGTTCAGAGGGATGCCATTTGAATGTCAGAATTGAGGAAACATTTATAAACCATTACCAAAATATTAACCAGGTCAAATGAAATTAAGTAGGATGGTTTTAATGAAGATAAGATTAAAAGGGAAAAAAGAGGCCTGAGGCTAGCTTGTCACTTCAAGAAATTAGGGTTCATTCAGCACAAAATTCAGCAAGAATTTCAGAAAAACAGGACTCAGTCAAAAGGATGTAAGACTTGGGAATCATTTTGTGAAAGAAGACAATAAATATTACTTGACTCTAAAGCTCATTTTTATACAGTTGAGATAAAATTGTTTTTCAACTTTCTTTTTTTAAACCCTGTCCCTCTCTCTTAGAATCAATACTAAGTATTGCTTCTGAGACAGAAGAGTGATAATGGTTAGACAAGCTGAGTTAAATGATTTGCTCAGGATCACATAACTAAGAAGTGTCTGAGACCAGATTTGAACTCAGTCCTGGTTCTCCATCCACTCATACACCTAGCTGTCCCATGTTCTGAACTTCCTAATAAGAATCAGACATAGGATATCTTCTTTATGTATTATTTGATATTTCTGGACTTTGATCTCTATTTTTCTAGGACAAGTGGAAGCTACTTTCATAGCACATACTTCCTTAGATGAATCTATGATTTCATCAGTTGGAGTACTACCTGTACAAGGGCATATCACAGCTCCACTATAGCTTCTATCTTGTGCTATTGCATTCTCATTCAGATTTATTTTCTTTTTTTTATTTTGCAGTGAGATATTTACTGAGAATATGAAGTGAGAATAGATATTACAAAATATTGCCACCCTCTACAACTCAGAATCTGAGGACACATACTTTCCTAGATCACTTTTGATCTCACCTCTGTGAAGAGTAGGCTCAAATTTCAGACAGTTTTATCAAAACATTTACCACAAAATTTCCTTCTGTTCATAGTAGATGAATCTATGAGTTTGTGTGTACGTGTCTGACTTTCTCTTTTTCCCTTGGTGGAGTAGGTCACTAAGATTTCAAGATAAGAAGCAAGAAAATGACTTCCATATTATTGGAACTAAGTAACAGATGAAGGTCTTTTCTTTTTTAATTTTTAATATGCACATTTTCCTGATAACCTGTCAATAATTTTTTTATTATACACTTTCTGGCATTTTGTAACTCATATTCATTCCTTCTCTCCAACTCCTCCTCCCTCCCCAAGAAATCAGGTAATATTATATAGATTGCACATATATTATCATTTAATACATAGTTCAATGTCATGTTGTGAAACAAGAAACTTATTGCTTATGTCAAAAAATGCACAGAAGAAATAAAGGGAAGAATGGTATTACCAATCTGTTTTTGTACACTGTTTCTTCTCTGGTGATGAATATCCATTTTTGATGTGAGTCCTTTGGAATTGTCTGATCAACTTTGTTTATAACAGTTGTCATTCACAATTAATCATCATATATTATATTTTGTTACTGTGTACAATGTTCTCATGGTTTTGTGCATTTCACTTATTATGTAATTATTTTGTTTCATATTTCTTATGGAATAATATAATTCCATTACAATCCTATACTACAACCTCTTCAGCCATTCACCAATAAATGAATTTCCCTTCAGTTTCCAGTTTTTGCTGCTATAGAAAGGACTACTATGAAAACTTATGTAAAGTCAGGTTTCCCCCCCATGTCTTTAATCTCTTTTGGTGTACAGACCTAGTTTATATTATTCCTGGGTGAAAAAGAATGCACAGTGTTATGATCCTTTGAACACTGTTCCAGATTGTTCTCCAGAGTAGTTGTATCAGTGCATAGCTCCACCAACAGTGTATTAGTGTCTTTATTTGTTTGGAGAGTTTTTCCATGGTTACATGATTCATGTTCTTTCTCTTCTCCCTTCCCCCCCCCCACAGTCGACATGTATTTCCACTGGGTTTTATGTGTCATTGATCAAGATCTATTTCTATATTATTAATAGTTGCACTGGGATTGTTGTTTAGAGTCTACATCCCAAATCATATTCACATCAACCCATGTGTTCAAGCAGTTGTTTTTCTTCTGTGTTTCTACCTCATAGTTCTTCCTCTGAATATGAATAGCTTTCTTTCTCATAAGTCCCTCAGAGTTGTCCTGTATCATTGAATTGCTGCTAGTAGAGAAGTCCATTATATTCAATTTTTACCACAGTGTATCAGTCTCAGTGTACAATGTTCTTCTGGCTCTGCTCCTTTCACTCTGCATTAGTTCCCGGAGGTTATTCCAGTTCCCATGGAATTCCTCCAGTTCATTATTCCTTTGAGCACAATAGTATTCCATAATCAGCAGATACCACAATTTGTTCAGCCATTCCCCAATTAAAGGGCATATCCTTGTTTTCCAGTTTTTTGCCACTACAAAGAGTGAGGCTATAAATATTTTTGTACATGTCTTTTTCCATCTGCCTTATTTTATAACTTTATTCCTTTACTTCTTTTCCAAGGATTAGAAAGCATACTTCACTTACTGTCACAAGTTGCTATTTTTATTGCATTGTTTGGACTCCTTCAGTATTTCAGAGTTGTTCCTTGACATTCTTATTGTTGTTATATAAATTGTCCTCTTACTTCTGTTCTTATTACTTCATGAAAGCATTTCCAAGTTTCTCTGAATCTATCTCTTTTGTCATTTCTCATAGAACAATAATATTCCATTACATTCATGTGAAATAATATTTTTCTCCAATAAATTAGATATGCAGTTTAATACAGTTAAACCACAAAACAAAGTGCTATTATGAGCATTTTTTTTTACAAATGGTGCCTTGGCCTTTGTCTTTGCAAACGTGGGTATATTTTTTTTAGTAGTGTTAGTCTTTCTGGATTCATGGTATATATATATTTCAGTAACTTTAATGATATTCTTTACTCTTATTACTTCACATACTAGTTGAAATAATTCACAAGTTTAACAATAGTATATTGATGTTTCTGTCCAGACAGCTGATGGTACAGTGCAGAGAGTATAGGACCTGGAGTCAGGGAGACCAAAATACATATCTAGACTCAGACACTTACTATATCTGTGACTCTAAACAGTTCAGTTAAATTTCTCTTTGTATCAGTTCACTCAAGTGTGAAATGGGGATGATACTGGCAACAATCTCATAGAGTTGTTGGGAAGATCAAATGAAATAACATTTGTAAAAGTGCTTAAGGACTGTCTCTCATATAGTGGGTACTTTATAAATGCTTTTCCTTCCATCCCCTGTTCTCCCACAGCCAGACAATTTTCATTTTCCATTTTGTCATCTTTGTCAATTTAATAGCTGTCACGATTGTTAAGATTTGTATCTCTCCTATGCTATAGATTGAGAGAAACTGACATTTTGTTTGTTTCTTTTAAAAATGACCTATCAATATCCTCTGTGTACTTATGTATTTTTGATTGATCCTTGTTCTTATGTTTGTAACCATTTTCATATGTAATTTAGAAAGTTGTCCTTATTAGAGAATATTCCTGCAAAGATCTCTGTATCTTCTCATTAACAGTTTTCTAACTATAACCTAAGTGATTTTGTTTCTATTAATTTTTCAAAAATGTTTAGTAAAACTTGTTAATTTTAAAATATCTTGACCTTATTTGATTCAGAACTCTGCCCACCCTTCTCTCTCTCCCTCCCCCTTCTCTCTCTCTCTCTCTCTCTCTCTCTCTCTCTCTCTCTCTCTATCTATATATATATATAT
>NW_025390815.1:0-2938 GCF_016433145.1 Gracilinanus agilis | reverse complement strand
TCTCCCTCTCACCCTCTTTCACTCCTCTGTCTCTCTCTCACTTTCTCCTTTCCTTCTTCTCACTCTGTCTCTCCCTCTTACTTTCCTTCCCTTCTTCTCTGTCTCTCTCTCCTTCCCTTCCTCTCACTTTCTCCTTCCCTTTCTGACTTTCTCCTTCCCTTCCTCTCACTCTCTGTCTCTCTCCCTCCCATCCTCTCTCCTTCCCTTCTTCTCTGTCTCTCTCTCTCTGGCTTCCCCTCCTTCTCCACCACTCTTCTCCCTCCCCTTCCCACCTACTTCTCTTCGTCTCTCAGCCATCTATTCAGCCTTGCTCCCTACCTCCAGAGCCCGGCCATGTCTGCGGCTCCTAAGCTGGGGAGACCCTGAGATGATCCAGGCTACCCGCTTGTTTCTGGCCTGTTTTATTAGTACCAAAGACTGACCCCACGGACTGCAGAGGACACCGAGGGGAGAAAGGAGAGCGCTTTGGCTTGAGGTCCTCACCTAGCAAGTGGAGAAGCTGGAACCCCCCCCCCCCCCAGGGCTCCCCCCCTTCCCCCGGGCCCAGCCATCCCCCAATCAGTTGATGCTTCCAGTACGCAGCTCTGCCTTCCTCCTCGGCTTTCTTTCACTATAGAAACGAGGCCTGACTTCATGCTAATTGATGAGGAGAGGCTGCAGCACACAATAGGCTCCCTGAAAGCCTCCTCCCCGAGGCTGGGCGGCTCACATGGAAGCTTCTCTATTTACAGAGATCACGGAGCCTGCTTTGCCTCCCCATCGGCAAAGCTGCTGTTAAATGTGGCTCGTAGGCCAGCCCGGCATGGGGCCTGCCTCGGAGTTCAGTAAATAACTTCCTTAAAGCAGCCCCCAGGAAGCTCCCAGGCTTGGCTAATAAACTCGGAGTGACCAGGAAAGCCCGGAAACAAAAGATGGCCCGGGAATGGAATGGGGCCTCCGTCTGCATGGGGCAGAGGCCCCTCCAGGGAGCCGGGCGCTGGGTCTTCTCGGGAAAGACAGCAGAAGCATGGCTGAAACAGCAACGAGAGCTGACGCCAGCCCAAAGTTTGCAAGTTGGCCGAGTGCGCCACAAATACCATCTCACTCCAGCTTCACAACCACCCTGGGAGGGAGATGCTCTTCTTGCCCTCATTTTACAGATGAGGAAACTGAGGCAGACCGAATGAACTGACTTGTCCAGAGTTGCACAGCTAGCAAGTGTCGGACACAGGATTTAAAGTCAGGTTCTTCTTGACTGCAGACCCAACGCTGTAGCTGCTGCATTTAGGGAAAATATACTGAGGTGGATGTTGACCCTGCATTAAGGGCTTATTGGGGGGGGGGGCGGCTGGGTAGCTCAGTGGATGGAGAGTCAGGCCTAGAGACGGGAGGTCCTGGGTTCAAATTCGGCCTCAGACACTTCCTAGCTGTGTGACCCTGGGCAAGTCACATGACTCCCATGGCCCACCCAGACCACTCTTCCACCTATGAGCCAATACACAGAAGTTAAGGGTTTTTAAAAAAAAAAAAAGAGCTTATTGGGCCTGGGAGGCTAGAGGTACCCATGGTTACACTTCCCTTTTAGGGGCAGGCATTTTCCTCCTTAACAAACTCGTGTCCCGTCTACACTAAGCCTTTCCTGACTCTCCATCTCCCTTACCCCATCCCCCTCCATTATCTCTCCCTCCCTCTTAAAATGATTTTGCATTATGCTGCACCCTTTGTACACAGAGCCTCGCCTCTCCGAAGAACGCCATCTCTTGGGAGGTAAGGATCATCTCATTTGGGCCTTTATTACCCACTGGATGGAGCGCCCCAAGGACATTAATGTTTGTTGCACTGAGCTCTGTGGCATTCTGGAGATAATCTCCTTAGGGCAGCCTGTCCTAAGAGCATAAATTGTTTTTTAAAACCTTTATTTTCTGTCTTAGAATCAACACTAAGTAGTGGTTCCAAGGCAGAAGGGCGGTAAGGGTGAGGCCGGCGGGGGAGGGGGGGGTTAAGTGACTTGTCCAAGATCACACAGTTAGGAAGTATCTGAGACCAGATTTGACCTCAGGACTTCCTGTCTCTCACTCTGGCTCTCCAACCACTGAGCCACCCCATTGCCCCTGAGCATAGATTTTTAAAGCTAGAGATCATCTAGTTTTAATTTTTTTATTTTACAGAAGTGGAAACTGAGGCCCAGTGACTTCACATGGGGAACAAATGGTAGTACAAAAGTTCTGCTCACTCTCAATTCAGTGTTCTGTGATTACTTGTTTGTCTGCCCCCCTCCCTCCTATCTCTGGAGCTCCAGGCAGAATTGAAGGATGCTGCTTTGGTGACTGGAGCTCGCTGTCCCCCTATGTAGGAAGCCTCTAAAGGTTTGGCTTGAGAATCGAGGGCTGAGCCCCTGTCAGAGGAAGCCAAGGAAACCAGACACCTGCTGCCCTCAGGAAGATGCTGAAAAGGATGCCATTTCTTCAGCCTGTGGGGACTTGCAAATCATTTTCCTCAAACCTGCAGGGTAGAGAACAGAACTGTTGTCTCCCTATTTTGCAGAGGAGGAATCTTAGGCTCAATAAGGGAAGTGGGGTCTTGGGGCCACACACTAGTAAATAGGGGTCAGCTCCAAATCCCTGGCTAAGTCTACATTATCACACAATCCCCTCCCTTGTCTTCTAGGCTGGACCAATGCACGCAGCACCTTCTCAGGCTCATGACTGTGAAATGCTTCTTTTAAATAACCAGCAGGCCCAGGAGGAGAGACAGTCTGGAGCTCACCAAGACTGAAAACTAAAACAAAAAACTTTGAAGCTTTGAATGGACTGTCCAGCTCGCCATTTTTGGATTTTAAAAACTTGTGACACCTCAGCTGATACTGGCCCTGAGAACCACAGAGATACGTTTGTTTACATGTCTTACCTTAGTGTTCTCTCTCTCTCTCTCTCTCTCTCTCTCTCTCTCTCTCTCTCTC
>NW_025390814.1:0-8369 GCF_016433145.1 Gracilinanus agilis | reverse complement strand
CATATATATATATATATATATATATATATATACACACACCCACATTTTTTTTAGTCAAGTGATATCTTCTCTAGTGAGTGGAGGGAAGGGTGGGAGATACCTGAGAATTTTAATGTAACAAACAAATTAATTAATAAAGATTATAAAAGAAGAAAGAGTAGCTGGAATGATCACTTGGAGAGAGTGAGGATGACGATAAACTGATAGATGGCTGGAAGACTCCATTGGTACCCTTTTGGAGACATTGAGAGAAAATGAGGAATGTCTCCAATATGTGGAGTCTACACCCTGTGGCAAATGTTTGGAACAACATAGAGTTGGTCCCATAAGATGAGCAGGCAGAGATGGGTGGTAATTTACATTGTGGGAGAGAATTTTTAAAATTGATATGACAGATCCATTTGAGCCCTGAATGATGGGATCTTGTATTTTCTACATCTTTCAGTCAATTGCATGATGTTAAAGATGTGGCCTAATGTAGAATATCATGTATTGAATCCTGTATTGGTCTTTGTAACCTCAGTGTTTAGCATAGTGTTTGATATATTCTCTCTCTCTCTCTCTCTCTCTCTCTCTCTCTCTCTCTCTCTCCATCCATCTATCCATCATCTATCTATCTATCTATCTATCTATCTATCTATCTATCTATCTATCTATCTATCTAATCTATTTCTCTAGATTATTTTCATAAATAGTTTATATAAATAGGATAGCAAATGGGAAAATAAATATATAGGTCAATAGTCATTGATGCTATCTTGCTTGTCTTTGAGAATGGGGAGGAACAAAGTTGAAGATTTTTCTAGGCTTTTGATATTTTCCCATCCTTCAGATACTTTGAATATCACCCCCTCTCTCCAATAACCTCACATCTAGGTCACCTTCAGTATGACTCTTGTTATGTTCAAACCCTGGGAATGTTGGTCTCACCTTGATTTACAAGGGAGACAGTTGGAGACATCGGAATGTTTCCAGATGCTGTGAGTCAGGGGCAAAAGTCAGTTGGCCTGAGATTATAAATACCCCAACAGACATCTGGGAGGGGCCTTGGACCTTTTGATCTTTGGGGTCTTGGTCCTTGACCATAGATCTGTGGGTCTCTGACTGTTGGTCATTGGTTCTCTCTGAATCTCCCTAGATCTTTAGGCATCTGAATCACCATAGCTACTTAGGTCTCTGGGCCTGAGTGGTGAACGGGAGGAGGAGGAGGTCTGAGAAGAAGAAGGTGGATTTTGTTAAGGGTGGACTCTCTGGTTTGGCAGTGGCCAAGCTGAATCAGAGGGGGTTGTGAAGAACAATAGCTCCAGCTTTATAAATCAATAAGCCTCCAGTTCTGAGGGATTATAGCCTATAGATAATAGTTTGACAGGGTCTCCAATCCCCAATCCATATCCTGATAATCCTTTCCCTAATTAAGATCAAAGATAAAATATTTAATAAATACCTTCCTGAGTGGTCATTATATCATGACCTTTGGGGCGGGGGAGCAAATGCAGTCAGATGAACAATGTGATCCAAGGCTAATCAGAGCCCAATACTAATAATTGATCCAATCCCAGGTGGGACCTGAAGGGTTACCCATCCACCTGACCAGTTAGGGTCCTACCTGGGCACTGTTATTTAGAAAGGGGAATTATAGCATCAAGCAAAGGTGACTGGGTTGGTGTTCCCCAGTCACCAGCAACCTAGGGGAATACAAAGACCCGGCTTCCCTCACCAGTATCCATATATCCCCCTAGTACCCTTTTATTTCTTTATAATACCCTCTGCTATGCTAATCCATCTTTTCCCGTTTTGGTTATCTTGAATGCCATTTATATGTTCTCTCTAAGCACATGAGAGATAGGGATGTTGGAGTCCCAGCCATTGTCCTTGGGAGGAAAAAGTTTGTTATAAAAGTTGTTGCCAAGCTTTTCAGCCTTTTCTCTTTTCTTATCCTTCTTTCAACTTCATCCTTAAATGTCCTTAGGATAAATTGGCTCTGGTGGCTCTTTAAACTGGATTTACCCTCCAAGACTTCTCTTCATTTTATGAAGTTGTTCATAATGGTCCTCTCTCCTTTTCCATATGGTTTTCCAAATAAGCATATAGTATAAATTGTTGTTGCCATTGGCTGTCACATCTTTCTTCTTGGCCAAGAAGCCAAGTGTTTGCTGACCATGGTGGTTTTTATAGTATTTTGGTGTCCTCATTTTTGAAATTGATTTGATTTGGTTAAATCCATTTAGCAGCATGGCAAAGTGTAGAGAGAGCCAGTGTTGGAGCCAGAAAGACCTGACCAAGTTTGGCTGTGTGACTATGGGAAACTGACTTAACCTCTCAATGCCTTAGGCAACTCTTTAAAACTATAGATTGCAGAAAAAAATGACCATCTTTATTGTTAGAGGAAATTTTCTCCCTAGATAGTTCCTTATACAAATGAAATCACAAGTCCCTTACTTCCCACTGTAAAATCAATATGAAAAAGTGTACTGAGAGTTGATGCCCTTGAATTGGTCCATATCCCATTTCCCCAAACTCAATAAATATTTTATGGTGATCAGGTTGGAATTGATTCAGTTGCATGTTATTTACAGCAGTCCCCTCCCCACCATTTTCATTTCTTCAAGCTTTATGTTTCTTTTGATCATTGCTCCATCAACTTGGGGGTCTGACTGTACACAGGCAGCTGACACAGACACGATTCTCACATCAGCAATGACTCATTTCCTGACTGTTAAAATATAGTCAATTTCATAAAAAATTATATTACTAAGAGCTCACTAGGTCCAACACTTTAATATTCTTTTCTTGAAGGAATTACTGATGAAGTATTGGAAAAATCAACAAACACTTATTAAACACTTTCTGTCTGTCGTAAGCAGCTAGGGATGCAAATGTAAGCAAAAAGAAATCCAGTCCTGTCCTCAAGAAGCTTAGATTCTAATGGGAGAAGACAAAACACAAAAGAGAACCTAAAGGTGGGGGAGCACTGGGGGAGGAGGAAAGAACTAGCAAGAGAGACAAAGTAGAGAATCTAGAAAACCAGGAGTGAAGGTTGGAGAAGAATGAAAAGTATACCTGGCTAAGGTGCCTTCCTTAAAATGGAGATTCTGAGAAGAATCAGGGAATTAGAGGAAGTGGCTGCAGCCTGTAATGGTAATGTGAGGTTTCCTATAGCCTACAACTCTTTGGTCTCTTTCATTACTTACTCCTAGTCTATACTTTCCAAAATATTTGTCATTATCCTCACCAATTTTTACCTTCCCAGTGAAGTCAACAAGGATATATGCTGATTTAATATGAGACATTTTATAAAATCAGTGTTGGTTTTTCCCTTCCCTTCCCTTCCCTATTTCCCTTCTCTTCCCTTCCCTTCCTTCCCTTCCCTTCTCTTGTCTTCTCTTCCCTTCCCTTCCCTTCCTTTCCCTTGTCAAAGACCATTCTTGTCAGAATAGAGTCAAGATAAAACCTCAGTGATTCAGCCTTCTCTCTCTCTCTCTCTCTCTCTCTTTCTCTCTCTCTCTCTCATCCATTATCCTTCTTCCATTCACCTTAAGCAGAGGTCACCGACCATTCTTGGTCATTGCCTTTTTGGCAATGTGCCTCATGGCATGGAGGTGGCCTGGCTTCTCAGCTATGCCAATAGAACTTAAAACCTTGCAGATTCTACCATGCTGGGAAAATTCTGACTATAGAGAAGATGACAGATTGAATATTTATTTTCTGAAGAGCAATCTAGCTGACTTTGGCCCCACAAGATGAAGATTTTTCTGCTTCAGCAACCCTTAAATATGTAGTGTACAGGAATATAGAGAGTTGCAATCTACACAGTGAAGGGAGTGCACACACTAAGGAGAGACACTGGTACATGAAGTATTCCTGTCTTTAGTACATCAACCTCTTCAGCTAATTCTGACACTACAATCATAAGGCTGTCCCATCAGCCTCATCTATTGCTGCTCTTGCTTCTGTCATCTTTGCATGTTAAAAATCCTGGTTGTTGATTAAGTCCACATCCTCAGTGGCATTGACCTCCTGGCTATTTAACAAATACGGTATTCCATCTCTCTATTCCAGGTATTTCTGTCCCCCATGCCCAGAAGGCTCTCCCTTCTCCACTCTGACTACTGACCTCTCTGCCTTCCTTTAAGTCCCAACTGAAATCTCATCTTCTATAGGAAACCTTTTCCAATCCCTTAATTCTTTTTTTTTTTTAACCCTTGTACTTCGTTGTATTGTCTCATAGGTGGAAGATTGGTAAGGGTGGGCAATGGGGGTCAAGTGACTTGCCCAGGGTCACACAGCTGGGAAGTGGCTGAGGCCGGGTTTGAACCCAGGACCTCCTGTCTCTAGGCCTGACTCTCACTCCACTAAGCTACCCAGCTGCCCCCTCCAATCCCTTAATTCTAATTCCTTCCTTCTTCTAATTATGTCCTATTCATCCTACACATAGTTTGTTGTGCATATCTGTTCAATTATTATATCCCCTGTTAGATTCATTTTGAATTCCCAGTGTTTAGCCCAGTGCCTGGCACATAGTAGGCACTTAAATCCTTGATGACCGCTTAATTCTATGATCCTATGATGTCAAATTAGGTATTACATTCTTTGTGTACTAGAGTTCTGTCTGGAAATTGGAAGACTTATGGAAAGTCAATTCCTTAGTACTCAGTTTCTTCTTTATTAAAATTAAAGGTTTGACATAGAAGCTGAAAAAGATGATCTCTCAGGTGCCTTCTAGCTCAGACATTTTAAGTTCTTACATTCTGTGTCATCAGGTTCCTTTCAATTCTAACTGTTTTCTCAAGGTCTTTCCAGATCCGATTTTCTATTTCATAAGATACCTTCATGCTCTTACATTCTATGTCTTCCTATTCTCCATTTTAAGGCTCTTTCTAACCTTGGCACTCTATGTTCTATATTCGAACATTCTCTATTCTCAGGTTCCTTCCACTTCAAATATTCCATGTTCCCTGATAGTCTGTGTTCTGATATTCTGTTTTAAGGTCTGAGTTCTGTGTCCTAATGTTCAATATTCTAGAGCCCCTTCTAGCTCTCGCCTCCATGTCCTATTTTCTTACCTTCTGTGTTCTCAGGTTTCCTATTGCTCGAACACTGTCTGTTCTAGTGCTTTGTGTTCAAAGCTCTCTCTAACCCTCACATTCTTTGTTCTACATCCCAGAGTTCCTTGGAATCTAAGCATTTTCTCATTCGCTCTCCTATAACTACGGGTCTCTAAAAGTTGGTACCTCCAGGGTCAGCTGAGACCATGGTCTAGAACAGTGATTCCCAAAGTGGGCGCCACCGCCCCCTGGTGGATGCTTCAGGGACCCAGGGAGTGGTGATGGCCACAGGGGCATTTATCGTTACTATTAATTGCTATTAAAATTTTAAAAAGAATTAATTTCCAGGGGGCTAAGTAATATTTTTTCTGGAAAGGGGGCAGGAGGCCAAAAACGTTTGGGAACCCCTGCTCTAGAAGGACCAGTTGGTGATTTAGGGCAAAAGGATCAACTGTTTACTGATGAGAATCCCAAACAAATGGACTGTGGTACTGTCTTGTCAGGACGGGAAAGGATTTGAAGAAAATGTTCATTCAGATGTTATTGGTCATTATTCTTCAGTAACTAGAGACAAAACTGCATTGATTGGACTGAACAAATGGCCCCTCTGTAGTCTCCACTGGCCTTGGTCTTCAACTTAGCAATGGCCCAACCCCCAAGGTAGGTTCAATATGAAACCACTTAGCCCCGGTCAGATTCTTTTATCTGTTTTGAGCTTTGACCTTTTCCAAATTCCAAATGCTCTAATCTGGGAGTGCTCATCAGAGACTCGACAGCATGGAAACGTTAGGGGGGGAACCTGTTATTATGCCCATTTTACAGATTTACTTTTTAAAGAAGAGACGCAGAAGTTTAATGATTTGCTCAGATCACCCAACTGGTTGGTGGTGTTGGAGTGGTTGAAATAATAGGAAGAAATCTGGGAGAATGAGTGAGATCCTGTCTCTTCTCCCCATTTCTCATTTTATTCTTCTTTTGGGTTTTGCACAAATGCCAGCATTCTTCAGGGGCCTCATCAGTCTTTATCTAGTTCATAAACCCAGGCCGTGGACCTCGGAGGGCTCAGTTTGGAGACGGAAGCCTGGGGTTTGGCATAAGGGGTTAAAATGTTGGGCTCAAGAAGACTCGTGTTCAAATTACGGCCTGGATACTTACAATTCAGCATAATTTCTCTTGGCTTTGGGGAGCCAGGTCCTTCTGTGAAAAAGATCTGGAGGTCTTAGGGGACCATAAGCTCAGCAAGAATAAGCAGAGTGAAATGACAGTCAGAACAGTGCATGTTCTCTTGGGCTTCATTAAAAGAGACGGGGTCTAGGACCAAGGAGCCCACCTCTGCCTGGCCAGATTCCTTGTAGGATAATGGCTCTATCTGGGACATCACAGTTTAGAAAGGATATTGGTCAGCGGGAGCATGTCTGGAAGAGGGTAACCGGCCTGGTACATGAAGAGAAAACGTGGCGAGGAGAGAATAGGAGCCTTCACAGCTTTGAAGCACTGCCCAAAGGAAGAAGGATTAGGATCAGAGGAATCGAGATTTAGAGTGGGAAGACCATTTGGCAAGTTGGGGGCGGCACTTGGCTCAGAGCCAGGAAGATGTGAGTTCAAATACAGTCTTGGACACTAGCTGGGTGACCCTGGACAAGTCACTTAACTTCTGTCTGCCTCTGTTTCCTCAACTGTAAAATAGGGATATTAAAAGCATCTTATCTCTCAGGGTAATTATGGGGTTTGTAAAACTCTTGGCATGGAGCCAGGCACTTAATAAATACTTGTTTTCCTTCCTTCCTGGACACACACACACACACACACACACACACACGCACGCACACACACACAGAATGGGGGGAGGATGAGACAGAGACCGTAAGAGCTGAGATATAGAGACAGAAAATAAAAAGGGGAAAAGGGGGAGATTCAAAACCCAAGGAGAAAAGGCATTCACTTTTTTTTTCTCTTTTAAAGTTTGAACTCCTTTAAACTTGTCACAAAATTCAGGGGAACAACAAGGGCATTGTTCGGGGCTTCAGAACAGACCCACTTCATGACCGACTCCGACGTTCCCAGTGTGTGCCGACGAGCCACTTCACTCCACGGGTCTCGGGGCGTGAGAGGCCGGGGCCAGCTTAGCTTGGGGACAGATCTTCAGAGGATGGAGTGAGTCAGACGGGAGCCCTGGGCACTGAAGTTCTCATGGCAGGCCCCACTTTCACCAGGCCCTTCCCTGTGTTCCAAGATTCCTAGATATACTTTTCTTTTTTTTCCTGTTTGGACTTTACTAAGCTTCCTGGTGGGTAGTTTTAGTCATACTGGGGAGCAGCTTGTAACAGTGTGTTGTGAAGATGGAGATCACGAGTTGTTCTGATGTTGAAAGAGAAAAGGAAAAAAAAAAGAGAAAAGAGAAAGAGAGATTTCAGAAATCCAAGAGGGACTGAAACTCAGAGCTTCATCTGCCAGAGTTTTGTCTTTCTTGGCTTGGGAATGAGAGGCCGTGAAGCTTGGCCCTCCTGTTTGCCATCCTGTATGACTTTGGGCAACTTGTTCCTCTTTCTGAGCCTTGATTTCCTTCTCTGTAAAATGTGTTTGTCTGTGTGTATGGTTGGACTAAATGGCCTTTAAAGAGGTCGTGAAATCCATGTGCTTATGCTCGCTTCCCCCAAGCCCTTCTCTTATAATTTCCCTAGAGAACACCAAGTCATCATTTTCTCTCCTTTTTAAATAGGGATGATACCCCTTATGCGCTCGATGTTTCCCACGTGGCACAAAGAAAGGACATTATAGGCTGCAAAGTCCAACCAGAGAGCTCTGACCATGCTAGGGGCCCCAGTAGCTTAAGATTTTTATACTTAGGATTGGACAGACATTCAGAGACAGGAAGCTCTCTTTTGGGCTGAATTGGCCAGTCAGGGTTTCCTGGAGCAGGTGGTATGTTCATCTCGAAGGATGCCTGGGACATGGATGCATAAAGATGGTGGGGAGCAGTCAGGTGGGGAGGCCTGGAGGCGGAGGAATGACCTTCGCCAAGGTGTTAAAGCAGGAAAGAGAAAGCTGTGAATTGAACATGGTGGGTGAGCTCATCTGGAACAGAGGGTTCTTGGTGTGTGTGTGTGTGTGTGTGTGAGAGAGAGAGAGAGAGAGAGACAGACAGACAGACAGACAGACAGACAGAGACAGAGTTGGAGAGAGAAAGAGAGAGAGACAGAGAGACAGAGACAAACAGACAGACAGACAGAGCAACAGAGTCAGAGACAGACAAAGAAAGAAAGATGGAAACACAGAGACAAACAGACAGATAGAGAGAGAGTCAGAGAGAGAGAGAGAGAGAGA
>NW_025390813.1:0-7769 GCF_016433145.1 Gracilinanus agilis | reverse complement strand
TTACTCACAAGGTTTAGACTCCAAGAACTTGCCATGTATTGTTAAATGTTATGGGACTGTGATTAATGCTTCTGTCTAATTCCAGGAGAAGGGAACACATGAGCCATTAATAATGCTAAGAAAAGCACAAGGTCATGGAGACTGACCGACCAATCCAATGGGATTGCTGAGAACATCTGCACAGTGCCAAGGAGCACAAGGTTAAAGATCATACATATACAGGTGGGATTGAGGTACTCCCACGCCAACACTGAGGACTTGAACTCAGTGTAAGAATCGAAGCTGAGACGCTTAACATAGGTTAAGACGTAGGACTCTCCGAACTACACTGCCAGTCAGGTACCGCAGGTTGGCTATTATCTGGCTCACCCATATACTCCTGAGAGTAAAGGGAATGACAGACGCTTCCCTTGCATATAAATCTGGTCCTTTTTTCTCTCTTATAGAATGGCAACTTCCTGTAGTCTTAGCTGCAAATGGGTAAGTGCAGTATTACTGCATTGTATGCTACAGACTAGTAGGATGGAAATTATAATTGATTAGACCCTAATACAAGGGCCTGTTATAATTTTATTTTGCTTCCTTTAAAAATTTTTATGTACATAACTTTTGATATTTTGATTTTGATTTTAATGCCTTTCTTTTTCAAAAGCTTCAATTTTCTTCTATTTGATTTTTATATTTTTTTCTTTTTTTTTTCTTTTGAATTTACTCATACAACCCCATGACTCAACTGTATATATTGAGCTGATCTGGGTATTTCTTTCTAAATACCCACATCAGGGGGGATTGTATTTTTATAAAATCCAACATTAATCGTATTTTTATTATATCCAAGATTTAATTTTTGGTTTTGTTTGAGAAAAATTCTCAGGGAAAGAAAACTTGCTGATTCCTTAATCCAGATAATGAACTGTTTGCAGAGAGATGCCTGAAGAACCTACGTTTAATCAAGAGATCCAGAATGAACTTTGGGTTGCAATTGATTGAACTGATGGGGTTTGTTACATCAAGTGATCCAGAATGAACTTTGGGTAATAATGAATGGACTGATGGGTTTTGAACAGCTACTTTAATTGTACATGATATGCCGATTGGGGACTGCCCCCAATTGGTTTCTTGTCAACGCGCTTAGCAAAACATTGGTTTTGCTTTCTCTCTTTTCCATTTCCCTCTTATCTCTAACTATTGTAGTTAGAAGGACCTTTGTGGTAGAAGATGGTTGTGTAACATGATCACTTGGGGTGACTAGGCACCCAATATGATCATCAGGGGGGATTGTGTAAATAGAATTAGCTCGAGCCCATTAATAGTCAAAATTCTATTCAACCTAGGCATGCTAATGATGTCACCCTAACCTCCCTTAGTGGGGAGAGGAGACGAGTTACCCACACGTGACAATAAGTAACAAATCAAGAATAAGGGACTGCCCTTTGGGCAGTCCAAATCAATGTAGAAACTGTCATTTGTCCATTTGAATTAGAGGTGGACCACAGGAAGTGAGGAAAGACACTATCTCTTTAAGTAAGTTAGTGAACTTCCTGTGGGGGCAGTTGCCGTCTCAAACTGGAAGAAGCATCTCCTGAGACCACAGACAGATTATGCTCTATATTGTCACGTGGGTAAGTTAGGCTGACTTCCTTGGCCTAGCTGGGCCAATTCTAAACTCTGCCTATCTGGCTGTTGGGCCTTGTGGCTTACAGCTTCATTTATTAAGCTTTATAACTTTCTTCTCTCTCCGTCCAGGCCTTTGGCCTGGACTAGGCTCTCTCCTTTTCTCTTTACTCCTACTTTTTACCTACCAGACTGTAAATAAACTCTTAAACCCGATGCTGACTTGGGTCTGATTTAATTACGGAATCAACCTGAATTGTTGATTCCTGGCGGCCACATATTTAATATATATCTATAAATACCTAAATTTTCCTTCTTACAGGACACAACAAGTTCAATCAATTTATATGCCAAGAAGAAAAGAAGGCATTGGCAAATATTAAAAAATTGTTATTACCAACAGGCTAATTAGAAGAAGTTTACATAGAGGGAAGAGGGACAAACTGTATAGGTGAAATGTCCAGCAATATATATATATATATATATATATTTAAGTAGGTAGGTAGGTATAAATATATACAAAACTCTGGGGGAAGAAGACAATAATAAGAAAAATAGGAAAAAACCAAAAGGAATAAATTTATATTCCATAAAGAAATGTGTGGGACCAAGAAGGAAAAATAACAATACACTATAAGTATAAAGAGGTTAGAGAGAGGAAATATTCAATACTTAAGTGCATTGAAATCAACTTAAAGAGAGAAGAACAATCAGATCCATTGGGGCAGAGAAGTGATTCACGCCCTGTACAGAAGTAGAAGGGTAACAAACGGACTGGTGGGTATTAATATGAAAAATGATAAAGGCTTGTATAAACATATATATTAGTATTTTAATTAAAGCCATGTTTATAGATAAAGTTATCAGACCACGCACTTGTAAGCATTCAAAACTACCGCCTCCATTACTGTCTCGAATCTGCTCGCCAAGAGATCCTACTGACAAAGAGACCACTCCCTCCTAACCCAGGAGATTTAAAACCCTCTCTGCATCAACGTAGGCCTCCCCATGCCCTAAAGACCCGGAAACGGAAACCAGTTTGACCATGTTGGATCACGGGAAATGTAGTTTTGATACATTTCCCCTGTCCATAGAAATATATACACTTTTTAGATGGCTTTTTCCCAAATTTCACTTTTACATGGGGAAAGGAATCAATACTAGAGAGGGAGAGGGCTTGGGGAGAGCGCAACGTGGCTTTAAAGAACAATAAGAGGAGAATAAGAAGGGAGGGG
This sequence comes from Gracilinanus agilis, assembly GCF_016433145.1. Taxonomy (NCBI): domain Eukaryota; kingdom Metazoa; phylum Chordata; class Mammalia; order Didelphimorphia; family Didelphidae; genus Gracilinanus; species Gracilinanus agilis. The sequence continues at coordinate 4,920 of NW_025390813.1, read as the reverse complement.
AGAGAAAGGGAAGTACAACAAGGGAGGGGATTATAGGAACTGATTAAAAACAAAACACTGGTTTAGAAGGAAACAGTGAAAGAAGAAAGGGCAGAACTAGGAGAGAGAATTAAAATGTCTGGGAATGCACAGTTGATAATAATAACTCGCCCATAAAACAGAAGAAAATAGCAGAGTGGATTAGAAACCAAAATCCTACCATATGTTGTCTACAAGAAACACACATGAGACAGACAGACATAGATAGAGTGAAAATGAGAGGATGGAGCAAAATCTTTTTGGCTTCAAATGAGAAAAAGACAACAGGGGTGGCTATCATGATCTCTGACAGAGCCAAAGTAAAAATAGATGAGGTTAAAAGAGATAGGGAAGGCAAGTATATCCTAATAAAATGCAGTATAAAATATGAAAAAATGTCAGTACTCAATATGTATGCACCAAACGGTATAGGTTCCAAATTTCTAAAGGAGAAGTTAATAGAGCTCAAGGATGAAATAGATAGCAAAACCATGCTAGTGGGGGATCTCAAACTTCTCCTATCAGATCTAGATAAATCAAACCAAAAAATAAATAAGAAAGAGATAAGAGAGGTGAATGAAACCCTAAAAAATTAGAGTAATAGGTATATGGAGAAAAATAAATAGGAACAAAAAGGAATACACCTTCTTTTCAGCAACACATGGAATATTCACAAAGATAGACCATGTAATAAGGCATAGAAACATGGCAAACAAATGCAAAAATGCAGAAATAACAAATGTAACCTTATCAGATCATAATGCATAAAAATAGTTATTAGTAAGTATTCATGGAGAGGCAAACCAAAAACTAATTGGAAATTAAATAATATGATTCTCCAAAATAATTTAGTGAAAGAACAAATCACAGAAACAAAGAATGATTTCATTGAAGGCAATGACAATGATCAGACATCTTACCCAAACTTATGGGATGCAGCCAAAGCAGTTCTAAGGGGAAAATTTATATCACTGAATGCATATATTAACAAATTAGGGAGGGCAGAGGGTAATGAATTGTGCATGCAACTTAAAAACTAGGTAATGAACGAATTAAAAAATGTTCAGATGAAAACTAAATTAGAATTACTAAAAATCAAAGGAGAAAATAATAAAACTGAAAGTAAAAGAACTATTGAATTAATAAATAATACTAGAAGCTGGTATTTTGAAAAACCAGATAAAATAGACAAAGGACTGGTAAATCTAATAAAAAAGGAAAGAAGAAAACTAAATTAATAGTATCAAAGATGAAAAGGGAGACCTCACCTCTAATGAGGAGGAAATTAAGGCAATCATTAAAAACTCTTTTGCCCAATTATATGGCAATAAGTTTGGCAATATAGGTGATATGGATGAATATTTACAAAAATACAAATTGCCTAGATTAACAGCAGAAGAAATAGAATAATTAAATAATCCAATATCAGAAAAAGAAATTGAACAAGCCATCAAAGAACTCCCTAAGAAAAAATCGCCAGGGCCTGATAGATTTACAAGTGAATTCTATCAAACATTCAAAGAACAATTAATCCCAATTATTACTATACAAATCATTTGATATAATAAGCAAAGAAGGAGTCCTACAAAATTCCTTTTATGACACAAATATGGTACTGATTTCAAAGCCAGGTAGATCAAAAACAGAGAAAGAAAATTACAGACCAATCTCCCTAATAAACATAGATGCAAAAATCATAAATAGAATACTAGCAAAAAGACTCCAGCAAGTGATCAAGCGTGTTATCCATCATGATTAGCTGGGATTTATACCAGGAATGCAAGGATGGTTCAACATAAGGAAAACCATTCACATAATTGATCATATCAACAAACAAACCAAGAAAAACCACATAATTATCTCAATAGATGCTAGAAAAGCCTTTGACAAAATACAGCACCCATTCCTATTGAAAAACAGTAGAAAGTATAGGAATAGAAGGTCCTTTCCTAAAAATAATAAACAGTATATATCTTAATCCATCAACAAGCATCAAATGCAATGGGGATAAATTAGAAGCCTTTCCAATAAGATCAGGTGTGAAACAAGGATGTCCATTATCACCTCTATTATTTAATATTGTACTAGAAACACTAGCAGTAGCAATTAGAGAAAAAAAAGAAATTGAAGGTATTAAAATAGGCAAGGAGGAGACTAAGCTATCACTCTTTGCAGATGATATGATGGTCTACTTAAAAAAACCTAGAGAATAAACTGAGAAGCTTGTAGAAATAATCAACACTTTAGCAAAGTTGCAGGATACAAAATAAATGTGCATAAATCATCAGCACTTCTATATCTTTCCAGCACATCACAGCAGCAAGAGGTAGAAAGAGAAACACCATTTAAAATCACCCTAGACAATATGAATTACTTAGGAATCTATCTACCAAAACAAACACAGCAATTATATGAACATAACTACAAAACACTTTCCAAACAATTAAAACTAGATCTAAACAATTGGAATAACATTGAGTGCTCATGGGTAGGATAAGCTAACATAATAAAAATGACCATTCTACCCAAATTAATTTACTTATTTAGTGCCATACCTATCAAACTACCAAAAAACTTCTTTACTGAATTAGAAAAACTATAACAAAGTTTTTTTGGAAGAACAAAAGGTCAAGGATATCAAGGGAATTAATGAGAAAAAAATGTGAAGGAAGGTGGCTTAGCAGTACCAGATATTAAGCTATACTATAAAGTAGGTGTCATCAAAACAATATGGTACTGGCTAAGAAATAGAAGGGAGGACCAGTGGAACAGACTTGGGATAATTGACATCAGCAAAACAGTGTATGATAAATCCAAAGAGCCCTACTTTTGAGACAAAAATCCACTATTTGACAAAAATGCTGGGAAAATTGGAAAACAAAATGGGAGAGATTAGGTTTACATGAACATCTCACACCCTACACCAAGAAAAATTCAGAATGGGTGAAAGACTTGAATATAAAGAAGAAAACTATAAGTAAATCAAGTGAACACAGAAGAGTATACTTGTCATATCTCTGGGAAAGGAAAGAATTTTAAACCAAGCAAGAGTTAGAAAAAATTACAAAATGTAAAATAAATAATTTTGATTATATTAAATTAAAAATGTTTTGTACAAACAAAAACAATGCAACCAAAATCAGAAGGGAAACAACAAACTGGGAAAAAATCTTTATAACAAAAAATACTGTCAGGGGTCTAATTACTCAAATAATCAAGGAGCTAAATCAATTGTATAAAAAAAAACAAGCCATTCCCCAATTGATAAATGGGCAAGTGACATGAATAGGCAATTTTCAAATAAAGAAATCAAAAATATCAATAAGCACATGAGAAAGTGTTCTAAATCTCTAATAATTAGAGAAACGCAAATCAAAACAACTCTGAGATATTACCTCACACCTAGGAGATTGGCTAAAATGACAGCAAGGGAGAGTAATGAATGTTGGAGGGGATGTGGCAAAATTGGGACATTAATGCATTGCTGGTGGAATTATGAACTGATCCAACCATTCTGGCTGGCAATTTGGAATTATGCTAAAAGAGTGATAAAAGAATGCATGCCCTTTTATCCAGCCATACCATTGCTGGCTTTGTACCCCAAAAAGATCATAGATAAACATACTTGTACAAAAATATCTATAGCTGTGTTCTTTGTGGTGGCAAAAAACTGGAAAATGAGGGTATGCCCTTCAATTGGGGAATGGCTGAACAAATTGTGGTATGTGCTGGTGATGGAATACTATTGTGCTAAAAGGAATAATAAACTGGAGGAATTCCATGTGAACTGGAAAGACCTCCAGGAACTGATGCAGAGTGAAAGGAGCAGAGCCAGAAGAATATTGTACCCAGAGACTGATACACTGTGGTAAAATCGAATGTAATGGAAGTCTGTACTGGCAGCAATGCAATAACCCAAGACAATTCTGAGAGATTAATGGAAAAGAATGCTACTCACATTCAGAGGAAGAACTACAGGAGAGGAAACACAGAAGAAGAACAACTGCTTGAACACTTGGGTTGATGAGGACATGATTGGGGATGTAGACCTGAAAGGACCACACCAATATAACTATCAATAATATGTAAATAATTCTTGACTAACCACACGTGTTAAAACCAGAGGAAATGTGAGTTAACTATGGGGATGGGGGGTTGAAGGGGTGAAGGATAAAGTAAAAACATGTATTATGTAACCATGGAAAATTTTTCTAAAAACAAAAAATTATTCAATAAAAAATCTCCAATCCCCCTCAGACTTGAGTCCTAGGTACTTTTGAATTTCTGCGCTGGCTTATTGGATAAGGTGGCTTCACCATCCCAACTAGAATCCTAGTTGCAAGTTCACTATGGCTCAAAGTCCTAGTCTCATGATTTAGGGCAAGGCACTTGAAAATGAGGACCAATGATATCAATTCAAAACAAGTATCTCTATGCTTACATCTTGAAGCCAGGGTAAAAAAGGGAGATGGAGGGGGGAAATCATTTCCCTCACCTTGGTTCAGTTTATGGCTCCTGTCCTGTGAGTTATAGCCATCTTGAACCTCTAGATTCAGAAGGTAAGAGTATGGGAAAGAGATACTGTCTTTTTCTTACCACTTGTAAAGACTTAACCAGTTTTGGATACTCAATTAATCAAAAAAGGGGGCCACAGGAATCCTGGATATTAGGATATCTACACAGGTTCAGACAAACCAAATTGCATGTATTTTAATGTCATGGATTTAATTTATGTTCTTAGTTTTTTAAACACATAATTTTCTACAGTAGGGTCTGATCATTATTTTTTTAGTTGTTCTAATTTCATTGTTATTTCATCTTGTTAATACCATCACCAGCACCACCACATTATCACCACTTCTCCCTCTGCTCTTCCTTTTCCTTCATATATATATATATATA
>NW_025390812.1:0-7094 GCF_016433145.1 Gracilinanus agilis | reverse complement strand
TCCTTCCTTCCTTCCTTCCTTCCTTCCTTCCTTCCTTCCTTCCTTCCTTCCTCTCTCTCTCAATGGGGGTTAAGTGATGTGCCCAGGGTCTGAGGCCATATTTGAACCCAGGACCTCCTGTCTCTAGGCCTGGCTCTCCCTCCATGTGTTGGTGTTTCCAAAGGGCTGTCTTGTTTATGGAAAGGGAAGATTCTCATTCTACTTAGCCTCGGAGACTGGTACTACCAGCCATGCTTGGGAGCTGCTCAGTAATTCAATAAACTTGACAAGTGCTTTTCCAGGGCAGACCCCGAAGCTTTATTCAGCCTTGGCATGGCTTGCCCATCCCGCTTCCTTCTCCCTCCGCAGCACCGGCGGGTCCACATGGCTCCTCTCTGCCAGTGCAGATTCCTGCCCTCTTTCCAGATTCTGCTTGAGGCTCTTTCCTCTCCTGGGAGACTCACCTTTGGCTCTGAGCTGCTTTCTAGAGCTTCCTAGCTTGGTTGTGGAAAAACCCTGCCTCCAGGCCTAGACTCCAGAAAGAGGAGCATCTTTTGTTAGCCTGGTGGGGTCGGGGCTGGAAGGGGGACCTCAGTTTCCCCATCCGTCAAATGTGGGCTCCAAGGACCCTGGCGGAATTCCTGCCTCTGTCTCTTGTCCATCACTTTGGCCAAGTTCAAAGCAGAGGGTCAGCCTGGCTGGCCTCCGCGGCTCCTTCTAGCTCTGGATTCTAGGATTCTGGGATTAGATCTGAAGGCTTCATTAGAACGAGCCGGAGCCCTGCTTTTCCAGCAACGCTGCACAGAGCGGGCGGGGCAGGTGCCAAGCTATCCTTTACAGCTCTTTGTGGACAGACAAAGCCGGCTGCTTCCCAGTGCTATGGGGGCAGGGCGGGAGGAGATGAAAGGCACATAGCAAAAGAACCAGCAGACAAAAAGAGACTCCCCCCTCCCGCCCCCATCTGGGCCTGGGGACGCTGGGTTCAAATTTCTCCTCTGCCGCTCTCTCGGTGTCCTTGGACGATGACAATAACAACAGCTGACGTTTCTATAACGCCTTCAAGCCCAGAAACAGGCGCCTACTATGTGTCAATCACCGTGCTGAGGACTGGCTGGGGAAGCAGGGAGAGCCCCCCCTCCCGCCTCCCACCCCTCCCCGCACCCCCATCCCCACCCCATCAGGCTGATCAAGTTCACAGCCTAGTAAAGGTCTTCCGCTTTTATTTTCTCTAAAATGGGGATAACCCGAGCCTCTGCCTTCCTGGTTGTGGGGAGGTGAAAAGGAGATCTTGGCGAAGTGCTCTTCACGTGTAAGGCACCAGGTCCTGGCTAGCTAGGATTATTTACCCAGATTAGGGACCCCGGGCCAAAGCTCCCGAGGGTCTCATTATTGGCAGGAGGAAATTGAGGTTCAGCGGACGTTGTCACCGTCCCGCCGAGACCTGTTTCCTCCCGTTAAGAGAGGTGGGACTGGCTCGGAGGGCTTCGGCTGGCCGCGGGAGCTTAATCGCATTTGGACAGCCGGATTTCAGTGTGATTGCTTTCCTTTGTGAGCCTGAGCATTTTCTGATATATTAAAAACATTATGAGGGGGGGAGGGGTTGGTGGCCTTCAACAGCCCGGGGTCCAGGACACTGAAGAGTTTAGGAACCCCCGGACCGCACGGTCTGCTAACTGGGGGTGGGGCTGGGCCAGGCGGCCTGGCAGGGCAGCGCCCCCAGCTCGGAATCTAAAGTCCCTCGCAGCTGCGGATTCTATGGTAACAGCACCGGCGCCGCCGGGCGGGGCAAGGGGCCGGGGGAGGAGTGAGCAGTCGTGAAGTGCCTGTACCCGGGAGAGGGGTACAGGATGCACCCTGGGGCTGCACGTCGGAGGAGCCCATAACACCCCGAGGGGCCCCTCCAGGCGCCGCCGCGCCCCCACCGGCCTCCACGTGACGCAGCGTTTCAAACCGGGTTACATTGTAGCCGCCGAAGCCCCGCCCATCAATGGAGTCTCCTTTCCTTTATTTCTCGCCCCGGAGCCCGCCTATTGGCCCCAGACCCGAGGCTATAAGCCTTAGTCACGCCCCTATTCCGCCCCACGGCCCTCCCACACACTCTGCGAGTGGCGGAGAGATCTCGGTGGAGTTCCCGCCCCCGAATGTGGACCAATGGGAGGTAGAGGGGGCATGTCGAGGGGGGTGGGTGTGTGGGACGGTCGGGGAGGTTCTGCTGCGGCCGGGGCTAGGGGCGCAGCCGCGTGCAGGTCTCGGATCCTGAGCCACACTTAGTAACCCGAGCGGCGGGCGGAGGTAACTGCTGCGGCGTAGCCCGATCCCCGCGCAGCAGAACGAGCCAGAGCGGAGCGTGCCCGGACAGGTGAGCATAGGCTCCCGCAGCGCCGTCCCCGGCCCCCCGCAGCCCCGAGCGCTCAACCTGGCCTGGCCTTTCCGAAGCCCCACTTGTGGCCACTGTTTGCGCTGATTTGGCCCGGGTACCCCGACCCTCCGGGCCGCACCTACTCCTAAGCTCCTTCCCCTCCTTTTTCCTTCTCCTTCCTTCCCTTTTCCCTCCCTTCTCTTTCCTTCGTTTCCTCCCCTTCTTGTCTGTTTCCTTTTCTTCCTGTTTTTCTCTTTCCCTTATTCTCTCTCTCCCTTCTCCTTTCCCTCTTCTTTCTCTCCTTTCCACTGAACTGCCCTCCCCTCCCCCTCCTCCCCTGTAACCCACCCCTTTCCCCGGAGATGCACTCCACCTCCTGACCTCTGTTCCCAGTCATCAAGCCTTGTTCCATCGCCCTCCCGAATGCCCAATTGCTGGCCTGTTAGTCCATCTCCTCCCTGTTTACCTTCTTTCCCTGTCTGTGCCTGTATTTGTGTGTGTGTATGAATATGTGTATGAGGAGTCGGAGGCCGAGAGAGCCTTCAGGTCTTGCCTTCCCCTCCAGGCCCCCCTTTCCCTTCCTCTGGTCCCTTCCCTCCCCTGCCGCCCTTCTCTCTCCCTCAGCTCTCCTCTCCTCCCTCCCTTCTTTCTCCCTCCGCCCCTCTCCTCTCTCCTGTCCCCCCTCCTTCCCTCTCCTGTCCTCCCTTCTGCTCCTCTCCCCCTTCTCCATCATTGCTCTTGCTCTGCCTTGTGGGGTCATTTCCCACCTCCCAGCCCAGTCTGGGTTCCCTTGGGCTGGGGCCTGGAAGGAGCCCCCAGAGCCCTCGTAGATTGGGGCTGGAGAGGCACAGAAGTACGGAGCTGGCTGCTGGCTTCTTAGGGCCCCCCTTCCTGTGTGGAGTGGGGGGCTGGGCTGGCGGCTTCAGCCAACCCCCCTGGGCCTAGGTAAGCTTCTCCTCTTTGGGAACCTCTTTGGGGTGGGGTGAGGCTCCCTGGCCTGGGTGAGCTGGAGAGCAGAAGGATCCCTGGAGGGGGGTTCTGTGGCCCCCAGGTACCCCCAGGATGGGCCCCGCCCCCCTCCTCCAGGACCTGAGAGGAGGGAGCGGAGGCTGCCGAGCTCTGCGTCAGTCTCCCAGATGATGGACTCTGGTCTGAGATCCGTCAGCCCTGCTGGGGAAAGGGCAGGGAAAGAGGGGGGAGGCCACCCCAGCCAGGCACTGGAGGGAAGAGAGGGGGCTTTGGCCCCTTCAGACTCCTCCAGGCTGCCCCCGAGGGACCGTGGAGTCCAGAGCGGCCTGTAGGCCCTGTGAGGGTGGGGGTGTGTGGGGGGGTGAGTGCTGTCTCCCCTGCCCTGGGAGCAGCCTCCCAGCTGCCCTTGGGTTCTGGGGCTGGGCATGAGATCTTGGACCCCCCATTCTCTGGGCCACCCCTGGCTGAGGAGGCAGCACAGCTGCTCTGGGATGGAGGAGATCCTTCCCGTCCTCCAGGGGGTCTCAGTTTCTTGGGAAGCTGGAGCCAGTGAAGGCCAAGTGGGGTCGCCCACCCAACCCCACCCCAGGAGCCAGGGGCGGAGCCAAGTGAGTAGTCCAGGGTCACACACTAAGGAGTATCTGAGTTCAGATTGGAACCCAGGACCTCCGGCCTCTGGGCCCTGACCATCCCAAATGGGACGAAGGATAGAGCGGTAGGCCTGCACAGGCCCTGGGTTTGAATTCTGCTGGGGAACTGGCCTAGGAAGCTGACTTCCGGTGCCGCCTCCTTGTCTCCCTCCAGGTTCTGTTGGGGGGTGGTGTGAGGGAGGGAGTGGGGAGGGCTCCGCTCTGGTGAGAAGACCTCTAGCAGACTCGGGGCTCCTGAGAGGACACGAAGTCATTTTTATTGGGGGGCCCTCCTCCCCAAATCCCCCAACCTCCAGCTATGGTCCAGCAAGTGGGGGAGAGGCAGGGTGACGCGATCTCCGGGAATCTCAATCCCCCAGAGAAGGAATCGAGGTATGTGACTCGGCCAAGGTCACCCAGCCAGCGAGCCCAGCCTTCCTGGCTCCCAGGGCTTTCCTGTGGCACACCTCTGCGGGCGGCCCTCTCGGTCTGGGCCGGGGGATGGGGCGCCTCGGGGACCCCCTGTTTCCGGGGGAGGGACGCGTCAGAATCGGAACCCAGATCTCCCCACCCCCAGATCACTGCTTGCTTGTCTTGGTAAGTGTCTATATTGACTGATCGAGGGCCGGAGAGAACCAGTTCTGTCCCGAGAGGTGTTCCTGCAGTTTCGGGCTCCCTTCCCTTCCCCCTCCCAACCCGGGCCTGTTTCCAGGTGACTCGCCCAGGGCCACCCAGCTCGGAAATGTCCAAGGTCTGACTGAACCCAGGACCCGCCCCTAGGGGAGGCGGGGCCTGAGGCAAAGACTTCTGGGAGGGGGAGGGACCTCTCGCTTACTCCCCATCCCTGGGGCACCCACAGATGTTGGGGGCCATTCGCAGCGGAAGTTCCCAGCACTCTCCTGGGACTTCCCTCCCGGGCTCTGTCCGGCCTGGGAGGCCCTGTGATGAGGAGCCTGAGGCCAGAGGGGAAGGGCGCCTAGAGTTCAGATAATAAAGAGCAAGAGAAAGCTTCCCGCCATCTTGGGGGTCTTAGAGGTCCGGAACCTGGGCCTCGCGGAAGGCTCTGCAGACCTGGAACCCTCAGGACCTCCCGCCTCCAGGCCTCGCCCCTAAGGAAATTGTCTTGATGGAAGGACTCACCACACTGGGAGGTGTCGGGCCCCAAAGCCCAGAACAGAAGACTTTCTAGGAGGGGGCGGGCTCATAGCCCCGCGGGGCCTCCTTAGGGAGAGATATTAAAAAAGGAGGTCATTGCGCCTGCGCCACAGAGGAGGAAGCCGAGGCCTGGGGGTTTGGCTATGTGTGGGGCCTCGATGACCCCTGCAGACACTGGGCGCTGGGAAGCAGGGCTGGGCAGAAGGGCTTGGGGAGCCCCATAGGCTAGTGGGACCCGAGAGGCAAGGACAGGGGCCACATGTGCGGCATGCCTTTTGGGGACCCCAGTGCAGGGGGGGTGCAGAGCCTTGGGGGGCTGGTGTTCCCCCCCAGGGACTTTGCACCCCATCCCACATATCCAGGGCAGAGGGCTCTCCCGGAGAAATAATAATAATAGGGTATGGGATTGTGCCATGCAGCAGGCCCTTTGGTTAAGGCTGCGTGCCTGTGTCCAGCCCCCCCCCCCCCAGAGTGGTCATGAGGGTCTGTGGAGGTGCCCCCACCAGCCAGCTGAGGAAGAAGAGGGTCCTTAGTGTGGGTGAACCAGGAGGGCTTCCTGGGGGAGCCACACAGGGGGCTCTGGTTTTCTTACTCTTTACCTTTCCACTCTGGCTCCACTGGTGAGTGGCTGAGCCCAGATTTGGCCCCCAGGATCCTCCTCTTAGAAGGGGGCTTCCTGGCAGGATTCCCCCCTCCCCCAGGACAATTCTTGGCGGCAAAATGAGTGATTCAGAAGTCCTGGGTTCCTTCCAGCTCTTTACGCAGACCCCCTGGGAGGGCCCAGCAGCTATTCTTTATTTTAACCCTCACTTCCGAGGGGAGGGCGTGGCAGGGGTTCAGTGACTTGTCCAGGGTCACCTAGCAGTGAAATGTCTGAGGCCACACTGGAACCCAGGACCTCCCGCCTCCAGAGAATCTTTCACTTCCTCGATTCTTGCTCCCTTGGACGAGGGCACCCTCCGCTTCCAGACCGTTGGCTCCTGTGTGTGCCAGCCCTTAGCATGGTGCCGTCCGGTGAGGGATTGGCTGGAGAGTCCTGACCCCCTCCTCCTCGCTCCCTTCTCCACAGGTTCCCATCGCGCTTCCCCTCAGAGCATGGGCGGCTGCTGAGCGGGCACCGGGAGCTCCGCTTTTTGGCTGACGGGCGGCGGGCAGGGCTCCATGGCGACGGCTAACAAAGGTGAGTGAGTGGCAGCTGTGACTGGACCACACAGTCCATCCTAGAGCCCTGGGTGGGGGCTCCCCGAGGTTTGTGGGATGCTGCCACCTCCAGGCCCCACTAGGGGCAGAGGATGGGACCTGGGAGAACCCCAGCTCTGTCCTGTGTCTGCGGACAGGCTTTGCAGAATTAGAGGGAACCAGGGCCCCCCATGCCAGCCCCCGAGTGCAGTCTCTGTGGCTCCCAGCAGGCGTTGGAAGGTCAGTGACTCCAGACTCCTTGGACCTGACTGTGGGCCCTGATTCTTCATGGCTATCTTGGCTCATCAGTCCCCGGGGAGCTGGGATGGGGCATGCCTGTTGGCAGGATCAACATCCAGCCTGGGAACCAAAGACTAACAAGGCAAGTCTTTGGAATGAACTCTGCACCACCTAAAAAGAAAGAGCAAATAGGGGAGAAGTCTGGGAGACACCCTGGGCAGAAGCCTGGGCACTGGGCATGGCAGGGCCCTGATGGAAGATCATCCAGCATCCACTCATCCTATGGAGGTCTCTCTCCCGACTTCTCTCCCTTCCTCTCTCTCTCTTCTCTCTTTTTCTCTCTCTCCCCTCTCTTCTTGCTCTCTTTCTCTTCTCTCTCCTCTCCTTTCTCTCCTCTTCTGTCTCTATTTATTTTCTCTCCCTCTCTCTTCTCTCTCCCTCTTTGTTTCTTTTCTTTCTCTCCTCTGTCTTTCTCCCTTTTCTCTTTCTCTTTCTCTCCTCTCTCTTTCCTTCTATTTCTCTCTTCCCCTTTCTCTCCTCTCTCTCTCTCTCTCTCTCTCTCTCTCTCTCTCTCTCTCTCTCTC
>NW_025390811.1:0-3378 GCF_016433145.1 Gracilinanus agilis | reverse complement strand
GGCTCAGTGTTCTACAGCAGCAGTGGCAGATGCCCATCCCTCCATTTCCCCTCCCTAACATCCCCCTCCCCTCTAAATCTGTTAGGTTTTTAGAGATCCCATTCAAGTCTACCTTCTGACACTCATTAGCTCTATGACCTTGGAGGAATCATTTCACATTTCTGAGCCTCACTCAGTCTTTTCATCTATACAATGGGGACAATGATGCCCGTAGCATTGACCCCCATAGCATTGCTGTGAGAATCAAATGAGATGTCTGTCTGCATGTCACCCTGCAAACCTTAAAACTCTATAGAAATGTCACTTATTAACTTATTAGCACCAGCTTATTTTTGGTTCCTTCTAGAACCCATTCTGGGACAGCTACGTGATAAAATGGATAAAGCACTGGGCCTGGAGTCAGGAAGATCTGAGTTCAAATCTGGCCTCAGATACTTGCTAGCTGTGTGACTCTAGGCAAGCCACGTACCCCATATTTGCCTCAGCTCCTCATCTGCAAAATGGGGACATACTGGAGAAGGAAATCACAAATCCCAATATCTTTGGCAAGAAAATCGCATTTGATAAACCTGGAGATGCTGGCTAGGCAATGGAAGCCAACAGACAACAGCTAGGCAACAGGAAGCTAAAACATGGTTACCAACAACATCCTACAATTTCCTGCCTCTCTCAGGGACATCCAGTGAAGTTAATCCAAGTAGCTCACCTTCCCTAGAGACAAGCAATAGAAGTGACCCAAGTTGTATTGCCCTTGAAACCCCCCAAATGCTATAAGATCTCCTAATTCTCCCACCTGGTTGGGACTCTGTAGCCATGTCTACTGGCATCAGACTCCCCCTTGCTGCTTCTTTCCTCTATTAAAGCTTTGCTACCTTGCTTTGGTCTCATTGTCCCTGGGGTCAAACCCCCATCAGTTGGACTAACATCATGGACAACAACTATTGGGTCCCATAGAATTGGACAAGACTGAACTACTGAACAATAACGTAACCCATTCTACCTCCCATGCCCATAATGTCTTGACTATCCCTCCTTCAAAATACTGCTTTAAATTTACCTTTTCCAAGAAGTCTCCTTGCATTAATCTGACTTAAGTCAATCAAAATGACGTAAGGTGCAGTTTGTGTTACAAAGAAATGAACTTACAAATTTCCTCATTTATCACCGTTCTTGTTGGCATTTCCTGGAGTATACACGATATGTCCAATTTCCCCAAATAAATTTAGGAGTTCCCTGAGGGCAAGAACTTGGTTTCTCCTATCAGATAAGGGTTCTTCAAGGATAGGGAATATCTTCTTCATTGGACCGGGGACACTCCGAGGAGAGATAGGAGAGGAGAAACTCTGAGACCTAGTGGCCCCATCTCAAGAAAGGAACTCCAAGTTCTTCTTGTAACCTCTGGCTTATTTGTTGCCCACTCCTGGCCTCTCTCCCACCATGGTCAATGGGCAGAACAACTCCACTTTGGATCAGTTGGCTTGAAGGAAATAACTAAACACTCCAGTATTTTGGTCACAACAATCCCAAATGGGCCATAAAGAGCCAGACATGACTGAAAAATGACTCAACAACAACAAATGAACACTCTTATACATTACCTGAAAAAAGTTACCTTATCCAGGTCAATACAGGAGAAGCATGGTGAGGCTAGAGTTTTTTCTGAAAAATAATCTGGAGACTTTAAATGGTAACAAACTCAAGATGAATCAGAAGTGTGGTACAGCAGCATCTTCAAACTAAGACAGTCTAGGTGGCATTAGAAGACCTAGAGGAAGGTTATAGGATGCTATTAACCTAGGATCCTAGATTTAGACAGGAGAGGACTGTAGAGACCATTCAGTCCAATTGACTCACTTTATAGATGAGGAAACTAAGGCCAGAGAAAGGAGGTGACTTGTTCAAGATTGTATGTATAGCAATGTCTAAGGCCATATTTGGACCCAGGTTTTCTGACTCAGTCTTCTTCCCACTGAATTTTGCTATCTCCAACGTTGAGATCTCACCTGGCTTGTTGGGTTCCATTTTGGTCATTGTGTTATAGACATTGGATAAGCTGGAGGCTATCCAGAGAAGGGTTAGCAATATGGCAAAGGACTTGGTCATAGGAAGTTCAACTAGAGGAACTCAGGATGTTTAACCTGGGAAAGGAAAGACTGAGAGGGCCCTGAGAGCTCTCTACATGGATTCAGAGGATAGTCATGAAATCAGAGAGTTCAGACTCAAAGAGAAATGGGGGCTACTAATTCCTATATCAGGAGTCCTGCCCCAACACATTGACTTGGCTTTAAAATGTCATGTTCTCTATGTCTTACTGCATTTTAGTTTGCCTGTTAGATATTTCCCAACTACCTTTTAATCTGGTTCAGGCCCACTTGGGAGAAGCATTTGGCTTGTGGGCTCAGTAGATCATCTTGTTCTGTTTGACCTCAGAGCAATGAACTAGGAGTGTGGGGGACCAGAGGGGAGAAGTGAGAGAACTAAGAAAGGTGGATTTAGGTTTGATGTAAAGAAGTTTCAAGCACTTAAAAAATCTCTGAGGTCTCTCCCAGCTCTGCCTTTCTGTGTTCTAAGGTCCCTCCCAGCTCTGACACACTGTGAGCCAAATCATTCCATCCTGCACAGATCTCTTCACTGCATCTCATGTCAGAGGAACTAGCTTAGGCTCTCTGGGCTCTGCTCCTATTAGTTATGTGACCTTGGATGAATCCCTTCCATTCTCTAGCCCCATCTGCCTCTGAGTCTGGATTCCGTGTCCTGGAATATGGCGCCCTTTGGCTTCCCCTTTGTACCCGGGGCCCTTTGGTGTTCTGGGTCATCCACTTCTGAACACGAGGCATGGAACTGATGCTGAGGGTCTTGTGGGCTGGGTGGGCTAATGGATTGATTGCCTTCTGGAGGAGGCTGAGCCCTGCAGCAGCCAGGAGCCAGGCTGGGGAACTCTTCCCCAGACCCTCAGCTTCCTTCTTGTAGCTCCTACCTAGAGTAACAGGCATAGCCTGTTCAGGTTGACTTGTCAAGGACATTCNTAGCAAACTCTTTTTTTTTATCTTTTTGCTAGGGGTTGGAGGGCAGAGATAATACTGTCTCATTCCCCTAGCTGCAGTAGTAGCCCCTCCAGGGCAGGACATGTTCTAGAGAGAAGACTCCAGGATACTGAACTCAGAGTCTCTGTCCATTGTGCACCTCTGGCATTCTATTACCAGGGAGAGGAACCAAGGTGGGGTTCAGTAGTCTGTGCCTCCTTTTCTTTTCTTTTTTTTTTTTTTTAACATTTATTAATAATCATTTTTAACCTGGTTACATGTTTCATGCTCCTACTTTCCCCTTCACCCCCCGCACTCCCCCCACCCATGGCCGACACACATTTCCACTGGTTTT
>NW_025390810.1:0-3317 GCF_016433145.1 Gracilinanus agilis | reverse complement strand
AGAGAGAGGAGAGGAGAGGAGAGGAGAGGAGAGACTGAGACAAGACAGAAGACAGAGAGGAGAGACAAAAACAAAGACAGAGACAGAGACAGTCAGAGAAGAGAGACAGAGAAGAGACAGAGACAGAGAAGAGAGGCAGAGAGACAGAGGAGAGAGAGAGAGAAGAGAGAGAAGAAAGAGTCATTTTGATAAGATTAGTAACAGCTATGAGGAAAGCTTAAAGGAATTTATTGATTCTTTATTATGTCACTGGAAAGGTGGCAGATAGAAAGCTGGACTTGGATTCCAGGAGATTTGGCTCTAATTTCACCTGTAATACTTCCTGTATTATCAGAAGGGGAAGCCACTGAACTTAATCTCCTCTTCAATTTACTTATCTATAAAATGGAGACAACAGCCTTATGGGATTTGGAGAAATATCAAGTGAGATCCTTGATGCAAAGTGCTTTACAAATCTTGGATTCTGGAGAAATGTAGGGGTGGGACACAGGTGAGGGGAAGAAGGAGGAGCAGGAGGAGAAGTTGGAGGAGGAGGAGGAGAACAACCTTGAAACCAGTCCCTGCTCTCTAAGAGCCTACATCCAGTTTTGTGGACAAAATTGCACAGTGAAAATCAACCTAAACTATGTACAAAGTAACTTGGGAGCAGGGAGAGAATGCTAACTAGAGTGGTCAGCAATGACTTCACGGAAGAGCTCATCCTTGATCCCTTGGATTCCAAAAGGCAGAGATAAGGAGGCAGCGCATTCAAGACATAGAGGTCTTGCACAGCACAGCACAGCACATCTTTTTATCCTTTTTAAGTTCCTTTTTTTTAAAAAATTCACCCAAATGTTGGCATTATGGTATCCATAGAAAACCCCAAGCAGTGCTATAGCCTCATGTTAAAACCCTTGACTCCTTCTCTCCCACTGCATTAACTGAGCTCACATTCTAGCTCACATTAATTTCAACTTAGTATTATTTTCTCATTTTTATAACAACTATTTTGTAATTCACCCAAAATCAAATATGGCAAAATTCAGGCTCACCTTAATGGCTACCTCCCTATACTTATCTTTGGCCATTGGCTGTGGTGGTTTCCTTCCCATTCCTGACAGTAACTCTGACATCTTCCCAAAGTCTTCTCCTCTTTAGATGAAACATCCTCCAACTGATGTCCACGCGACATGAACTCCAGGCATCTCGACAACCTGGTTGTCCATTGCTGTCTCGGGCTCATTTAATGTATTCTGGCGCTGTGTGCAATGTTCCCTGTGGTCTGGCCAAGGCAGAGAACAGTGGTCATCCACTCCTCATTCCTGGAAGTTTTGGGCCTCTTAATACAGCCTAACATCACCGGTTGTTTTCTCCAATTGGTCATTTCCTTCAATGATTTCTCTGAGGTTGGTTGGTTGGTTGGTTGGCTGGCAACCCAATTATTAATTTCTTCATGAGGTTGGATTTATTTCTTTAGCACTTCTGCTGGTTTGTTCAGTATTACCAGCTCTTGCTTCGTTGTTTTGACTATCCACTATTTATCTATCTAAGGGCATTCCTTGGGATGTATTGAGTAGCATTTTTTCCCATCATCATTTTTTCTTTTTGTAAATCCTTATCTTCAATCTTGGAATCAATACTAAATCTTGGTTCCAAGACAGAAAAGCAGTAAGGGTTAGGCAATGGGGGTTAAGTGGCTTGCCCAGGGTCACACAGTTAGGAAAATTATGAGGACAGATTTGAACCCAGGATCTCCCATCTCCAGACCTGGCTCTCCATCCACTGAGCCACCCAGCTGCCCCATCATCATTTTTCCCTAGAACTTTCAGATTTTGCTCTTATTCTGCAATGGTTCTGAATCATGTTGGAACTCTGCTTTGGTCACTGTTAACTTTCATTGGGTTTTACTTGCTTGTGGTTTATTTTCCACCATTTCCCTTTTCATTAGCCTGTCCAGCTGGTATTTTTATGTACTAGAGGTAAGGAGCCTGCCTCCCTATAGCCTTTTCACAATACAAACTGGATCCATCTCTTTTTAAATCCTTGACTCAAAATGGGCACCCTCAGTCCTCCATGATCTGGCTCCCATGACTTTGTTTCACAGTCCTACCCTTCACATACTGGGAACATTTAGTTTTCATATACTAATTTCTCTATAAGGGCTATGGATTACAGAGAAAGACTGTGTATTCCTGGGTCGTGGGTCAGAGACTCTGCTTTGTAGATCTTCTTTGTCCTTAGGAATCCCCATGAATGTCCCCTTTTTTTTGTTGTTGTTGTTTTTTTATTTTTAAACCCTTAACTTCTGTGTTTTGACTTATAGGTGGAACAGTGGTAAATGTAGGCAATGGGGGTCAAGTGACTTGCCCAGGGTCACACAGCTGGGAAGTGTCTGAGGCCGGATTTGAACCTAGGACCTCCCGTCTCTAGGCCTGGCTCTCAATCCACTGAGCTACTCAGCTGCCCCCCCATGAATGTCCCCTTTTTAACCAAATGGGGTTAATAGAAAAGTGAGACAAGGATTCTCTTCCTGTCCATGTGACAGGATCTTCATCTCAAGGGGATGAGGAGGGATGGCTTGTTTGATGGGTCAGTTAGAGCTGGCTTGGAATGTTCAAGGGAGGGACTGAATAACGAGCTCGTAGCACTTGATTCATGGATCTGCCTGGCAGACTTTGGGGATCTTTGGTCACTCGAGGGAGCCTCTAACCTGGCACTTTATTGATTAGAACACCAGCCTAATCAATAAACTGATATTCTTACCCAAAACCAGCCTCTCGAAGTAATTTTAGCATAACAGTACTATTCCTTTCCTTTGTACTTCTTTGAATTTTATTTGAGGTCTTAAAAAAAGTTCTGGAAAAATCTCAGAACAGGTACCATCTCTCATTGAGAGTTTTCCTGTCTGCCACACACACGCTCCCCAGTAATTAATGTTCTCTCCAGCCTCGAATTATTGACTATGAAATATAAACCATGTATCTCTCCAAATGTAGGAGAGAGAAGCACCTGACACAGTGTTTTACAAACAGTCGGCACTTAATATATGTGTGTTTACGTGATGATAAATTTAGATCTCTAGCCTTTTCTAAATAAGAAAAAAAAAAGTTAAAAGAGATTCAGTGGGGGCAGCTGGGTAGCTCAGTGGATGGAGAGCCAGGCCTAGAGATGGGAGGTCCTAGGTTCAAATCCGGCCTCAGACACTTCCCAGCTGTGTGACCCTGAGCAAGTCCCTTGACCCCCATTGCCCGCCCTTACCACTCTTCCACCTAGGAGCCAATACACAGAAGTTAAGGGTTAAAGAGAGAGAGAGAGAGAGAGAGAGAGAGAGAGAGAGA
>NW_025390809.1:0-6091 GCF_016433145.1 Gracilinanus agilis | reverse complement strand
ATATATATATATATATATACTAAGTTCTACAGGAAGAGATAGATATTTCATTTAAAATGATTTAAAATGACTACAGATAGAATAAAACACCTGGGAGCATACCTTCCAAAACAAACTCAGGAACTACATGAACATAATTATAAAGCACTTTTTTTCTTTTTTTTTAAACCCTTAACTTCAGTGTTTTGGTTTATAGGTGGAAGAGTGGTAAGGGTGGGCAATGGGGGTCAAGTGACTTGCCCAGGGTCACACAGCTGGGAAGTGTCTGAGGCCAGCTTTGAACCTAGGAGCTCCTGTTTCTAGGCCTGACTCTCAATCCACTGAGCTACCCAGCTGCCCATATAAAGCACTTTTTACATAAATAAAGTCAGATATAAATCATTGGAGAAATATTAATGGTTCATGGAGTAACAGAGCTAATATAATTAAAATAACTATCTTAACTAAACTAATCTACTTATTCAATGACATCCCAATTAAATTAACCAAAAATTATTTTATTGAGCTAGAAAAAAATAATAACAAATTTTTTTTGGAAGAACAAAAGATCAAGAATGTCAAAAGACTTAATGAAATAAATGTAAAGGAAGGTGATCTAATAAGATCTAATAATAAAACATATTACATTTTAAAGCAGAAATTGGCAAAATTATCTGGTACTGCTTAAGAAATAGAAAGGCAACTCAATGGAACAGGTCAGACATACAACAAATAAGAAGAAAAGATTATAGTAACCTTGTATTTGACAAAAAGCTAGATTCAAGTTTTGGGGATAAGAAATCACTATTTGGCAAAAATTATTGATATATCTGGAAAGTAGTTTGAAAAAAACCTAGATATAGATCAATATCTTATACCATTCCCCAAGAAAGGTCAAAATGGATCTATGATCTAGACATACAAGAAGATATTACAAGTAAATTAAAAGAACAGGGAACATATTACATATAAGATTTATGGATAGGAGAGGAATTTATAAATCAACAAGAAATGAAGAGCATAGTGAAATGTAAAATGGATAATTTTGAGTACATTAAGTTGAAAAGATTTTGTACAAATAAAACAAATGTTGGCCAGATTAGAAGGAAATCAGAAAAAAAATTTTTTCTAGGCAGCTTCTAAGGTTGAGGTCTTATATCTAAAATATGTAGACAACTTTGTAAATTTTAAAAGAATAAGACCCTTCCTCTAATTGATAAATGGGCAAAAGATATAAATGGACAATTTTTGAATGAAAAAATCAATATATGTATATATATATTTAGGTATATAAAAATGCTCTAAAACACTATTGACTTAAGAAATACAAACCAAAACAATTCTGAGATATCATCTCTTACCCATCAGATTGGTTAAAATGACAAAAAGGCAAAATGGGAAATGTTGGAGGGGATGTGGAAAAATAGGGACACTAATACACTGTTGGTAGAGCTCTGAACTTATCTGACCATTTTGGAGAGCAATTTTGAATTACATTCAGATAGTTGTTATATATATTTATATATGTGTATGCATAAGTGCATACATATACACATCCATCTCTGTGTCTCTGTATCTGTCTTTGTGTCTCTGTGTCTCTGTATCTCTGTATCTCTCTCTCTCTCTCTCTCTCTCTCTCTCTCCTTAGACCTAGCAATATGGTTGCTGGTTCTGTTTCTCAAGGAGATCGGGAAAAACAAAAAGAAACTTTATGTTCAAAATATTTATAGCTGCGCTCTTTGTGGTGGCAAAGAATTGGAAATTGAGGGGATGCCCATTATTTGGGGATTGGCTATACAAATTGTGGCATATAATTATGATGGAATACTACTGGCACCATAAGAAATGGTAAACAGACTGATTTAAGAAAAAATTTCAAAGAATTATATGGGATAATGAACAGTGAAATAAGCAGAACCAAGAGAACACCAAACACAGTTACAGAATTAATTCTTGAAGAAATTAATCTCTTGTTCATGTACAGCCCCCATTCCTGATGCAGTCTCACTTTTTGTGAATATATTTAACAGTGAAAAATGTGAATGTTACCTCCAGACAGTGAACTATAAGGTGGAAGCATGAAAGACATACTTTGTATGAACATGTCTGTCTCCCTGATGATGCCTATT
Source organism: Gracilinanus agilis (assembly GCF_016433145.1). Classification (NCBI taxonomy): domain Eukaryota; kingdom Metazoa; phylum Chordata; class Mammalia; order Didelphimorphia; family Didelphidae; genus Gracilinanus; species Gracilinanus agilis. The sequence goes on along the minus strand of NW_025390809.1, from coordinate 3,983 downwards.
GTGATGCAGGGAGGGTGAGGAAGGGCTGGGGCACTTGTAGATAAATTCTATTAATAATAAAAAAAATTTTAAAGTCCAATGAAAAGAGTAGCAAAATCCAACAAAAGAGGTGCCAGTTCTTTAAAAATGGAAGAAAATTGAAAATTCTCAAGAGCTGTTCAGTAAGGGTTTGTGCAACTGGGATCATTGCACTAAGAAGATTCCTTAAGAGGTCAGAAGGAAACAACAGTGGGGTTTCAAATTCTGCCTGTCCGTGTTTGAAGGTCTAGGCAGTGTTAAACTGAAGAGTTTTTTTTGATAGAAGAACAGAGTGACCTTTGAAAAGAACACAGTGAAGAAGATGGCTGTGGCAATAAAGGCCAAGGACTCAAAAAGAAAAAACCTAGGAAGTATCAGACAGAGAAATATCAAAGAAGGTCCATGCTTATAAATTGAGGTACTTGAGGACGGGGATGTTAAAAAAAATTTCAAGAGGCGTTGGGAAATAGAAGGATGGGAACAAAGCATCATTGTATTGTGGGATGTCTTATATAACAACTACGGGTTAAAGGCAGTATAATAATTCGGGACAGAAGAGAAAAGACAGAGGGATGAGAGACGGCAATACTCCACAGGATTTTCATGGGTTTTTTTTTGTGTGAGCCAAGATTATGGGATGCTAAGGAGGGAGACATACTGTGGGTACAATTAAAAAAAGATGTGGGATTCAGTAAAAGGAAGGAAAAAAGAATCATCATCAAGACAAATTATCTGAGGACATTAATGTGTGTAAAAGAAGATAATTGGCTGCTACCTGTTAGAGAAAATTGAGTGTGGGTGGTTAAAAGGCAAAACACTAAAAATTAGAAAATGTTGAAATCTGATATGTAGTTTATGTTTATGTTTGTGAATATCTAATTGTATTTGGTTGTGGGAAAAGGGTTATAAATATGTATAATATGTAAATACCATTTATAATTTTAAAAATTGTGAGAACCTGCTATAGAAATACCAGACAAAATGCCAATTGTTAACATAAACCAGGTGATGATTGACTTGTGCTGTGTTAATTTGTTTTTGGGATGAGTTTGTAAGGAGAGGCAAGCAGCTCTAATAATGAGGTATTTGGTGGCATAATAGATAAACCATTGAATCTGGAGTTAAGAAGACCCAAGTTCAAATTCAGTTTTAGACAATTAATAGCTGTGTGAGTCCCTGCTCAATTTTCTCTAACATGCCTCTTACCTATGCAGTCTGCTTTTCTCTTCTTTTAATATACATTGCTGTCCTCAGAGAATTTATCCTGAAGCAATTGTTCAATATTTCTTCCTCTCACCTCTTTCCTTTTAAAAAATTGTAACCATAGTTTATCCTCCTTTTTTCCTTCCCATAATTTTGACTCACAAAGTTCTATAGAGTATTTAGGGATGAAGCATTGTCTTGTCTCATCTCTCTGTCTTTTTTTAAAGGTTTGCCTCAGTTTCATCATCTGTAAATTAGGATAATGATAACCCCTATATCCCAGGATTTTTATAAGGATCAAAGATATAATAAATACAATTTGTCAGGTAATATAATATATCTACATATAATATTTAAATATATTTTATATATGCAATTATATATTTTCTTATATGTGTATAAATAAGTATAAATATTAGCTATTATTATAATCAACTGAGGTCAAACTATCTCTTCTGTCTTCTCTAGTAGATTGCCCCCACCATTAACCCAACCCGTCATTTCAATTTCTCTCTTCTGCTTTCTTCTTTGCTACCTATAATCTGTCCATGCCTCCCCATCCTTAAAAAGAAGACCTTCATTAAATACTACCATGCCCATCAGATACCATTCTACAATCTCTCTTCTTCTCAGCTAAGCTCCTTGAAAAAGCTAACTTCATTTCCTTGTCTTTCATTTTTTCTAGACCCTCTGCAATCCAGCTTTCGGTTTCATCATTTAATCTGAAACTATCTCCAAAGTTACTAATAATATCTTGATTGTCAAATGAAGTTTTCTCAGTCCTCAGTCTTGTAGAAGTCTCAGTAGTTTCTGGCATTGTTCATCACCAACTCCTGGATATTGTCTCTCTGTGTTTTCGTGATACTGCTATCTCTTGGTATTCCTTTTCCTTTCTGACCAACCCTTCTCAATCTCCTTTGTGAGATCTTCGTCCTTATCACACTCACAAATGGCGAGGGTTCTCCATAATTCTATCCAGGCCCTCTTCACTTTTCTCTTTCTGTCTTTCATTTGAGGGAATTAGGAAGAACTGAGTTCAAATTTGGCCTCAGGCACTTAGTAGTTGTTTTACCCCTGGAGAAGTCACTTTACCCAGCTCAGTTTTCTCTAGCATATAGCCAAGTTTTTTCTTCTTTTACACATTGCTGTCCTCAGAGAATGTAGCTCAGAGAGCCAGCTCCCATGACAGCAATGACTGTTTCTCTGCAGAAAGTTTGAAAATTTATTTACCCAGCCCAAAGCTCTCTTTCCTTTCAACATTATCAGTTTCCTGTTGGACATTTCAAATTGGATGCCTGTATGCATTTCAAATTCAATGTGTCCAAAACAAAACCAACTTATGATCTATTTCCCCCAAAACCTTCTTTTGAATTTCCTTATTACTGTTAAGAAGCCATCATTTTCCATACAACTAGCCATATTTTTTACATTGACTTGGGTAAAAGCTAAACTGACTTACTTGGTGTTTGCATACTTGACACTACATTTCTGTGCCCTCTCTGCACCCTTGATTTCCTTTAAGACTTAATTCAAATGCCTTTTTTGAGGTCTTCCTTTCCTCACCCTCTTCTTCTCCTCCGTAGCTGTAAGAATTTCCCTTTTTAAGGTTATCTTCCACCAAATCTCTATGAACCTTATTCTATACTCTAATGATTGTTTTTCCTCCTCTTTAGAATGTAAGCTTGTTGAGGGATCATTTTAGTCTTTATCTGTATCTTCAGGGTTTAGTACAGTGCCTGGCACCTACTAAATAATTATGCTTATTGAAAGGTCAAAAGGAAGCTTAGGTGAAAAATATCTTTTTCTCCTTGCTTCAAACATCAAACAGGGAATTTGATCTGAGACAAAACATGTGAAGTCTACTCCTTGCTGTCAAGAGAAGCTGTATTACTTTAAGAAAATGCTTTTTCAAAGAGCTGTTTAAATAGCTGGCAACACACGAGGTTTTTTGACAGATGGGACTCAAATCAGCATAAGCATATTTAAAATAAAACTCTCATTTTTAAAAAATTTAATGTACATATTTATTTGTTACAGTAAAATGCCCAAATAGTCTTTATTTTGCAACCTCATATTGTAGGTGATGATTTTGTTTTATACTTTTTCAAAATTTTGTTTTGGTTCCTAAGAATGAAAATATTATAGAGTCTTAATTTAATGTGCTTGATCTCAAGCAGGTAATTTGGATGGGGCAACTGGAGTTCTAACTCTGGGCATCTAAATTTTGAAGGAACAAACATTTATCATATGTGTCCCTTCAGTATAGAAACATGAACATAGCACCTAGTTAGCAAGAATAATTAGTTGAGATTGGAGACTACAAGATGTACCTACCTGTGTGACATCATGGTAACTAATTCTCATTTTTGCTCAATTGATTTTGGTTTAAATATTTCTTGCATTATTTTCGCACTGTGATCCACAAAGTTGATTCTAGGGCCATGTTGGTTATCCTTGGAGTCACATTTTCTAGTGATGCTTTGGTTGGAGTGTCATTGTGATCTTACCTCAACATGTAAATGTCTCTGTGTTTTATTTGTTGTTTTAATGTGGAAAATATGTTGTACCTGAACTAGATGCTAAATAAATTTGAGGGAATGTGATTTCAATTCTCTAATTCATGATATTCACTTTATTCTAGTGTGGCCTCCTTCTAGAGGGGTGAACCTTGGGTTGATTAGAGAAACATGTTGATTTCATTTCTCTCCCTTCCTTCCTTCCTTCCTTCCTTCCTTCCTTCCTTCCTTCCTTCCTTCCTTCCT
>NW_025390808.1:0-9540 GCF_016433145.1 Gracilinanus agilis | reverse complement strand
TAGTGAATAGAGTTCACTACAGAGAATTATACATAACATTTCTCTACATAGGAATACAGATAATTAGATCTCACTGAGGCCCTTAAAAAGGCAAATTTAAAAATTTTATGTTTTCTTTCTTTCCCCTCTGTATCTTATTTACCTTTTCATGTTTCTCTCGATTTCTGTGGTTGGATATCAAACTTTCCATTTAGCCCTGGTCTTTTCTGTGCAAATACCTGGAATTCTTCAATTTTGTTGAATGCCCATACTTTCCCCTGGAAATATATAGTCAATTTTGATGGGTAGTTGATCCGTGGTTGCAGGCCCAGCTCTCTTGCCTTTCTGAATATCGTATTCCAAGCCTTGCGATCTTTTAGCGTGGAGGCTGCCAGATCCTGTGTGATCCTGATTGGTGCTCCTTGATATTTGAATTGTTTCTTTCTGGCTTCTTGTAAGATTCTTTCCTTTGCTTGGAAACTCTTGAATTTGGCGATTATATTTCTGGGTGTTGTCTTTTCTTGATCGAATGTCGCAGGTGTTCTATGAATCCTTTCAATCTCTATATTGCCCTCTTGTTGTAGGACTTCAGGGCAATTTTGCTGGATTACTTCTGTTAGTATGGAGTCCAGGTTTCTATTAATCTCTGGTTTTTCTGGAAGACCAATTATTCTCAAATTGTCTCTTCTAGATTGGTTTTCTTGGTCTGTCACTCTCTCATTGAGATATTTCATGTTTCCTTCTATTTTTTCAGTCTTTTGACTTTGTTTTATTTGTTCTTGTTGTCTTGAGAGATCATTAGCTTCCAATTGCTCAATTCTAGCCTTTAGGAATTGGTTTTCAGCTATAATCTTCTGGTTTTCAGCTATAATCTTCTGGTATTCCTTTTCAATCTGGTCATTTCTGGTGTTCAATTTGCTTATCAGTTCATTTGGTTTCTGAGCCTCACTTTCCAATTGCAAGATTCTACCTTTTAAACTGTTATTTTCTTGCCAGATCTCTTCCATTTTCCTCAAAATCTCAGTTTTGAACTCTTCCATAGCTTGTGAGTAGTTTTCCTTATTTGAGGAGGTTCCGGATGCTTGTTTGTTCTCCTCCTCTGTTTGCTTGGTTGTCTGAATTTTCTCTGTGTAAAAGTTGTCGAGTGTTAAAGACTTCTTTTTCTTGTTGTTAATCTTTCTCTTCTGAGCTTCCTGAGACTGGGTAGCCATCATTAGCCCAGCAGCGTCTCAGGTTTATCCTTGCGGTCAGGGTCTGTCCGCGGTCTATTGGCTCCTGAGGTCTGTCTTTTTTTTTCCAAGGTCAAGCTCCCTGGTGGACCCCCTTGCTTGATCCTCTGCTGGAGGTTTCTTTACAAGTCTCAGGGCACTGCTTCCACAGTCGTATGCCCGTCTGCACTGGTTCCCCACTTAGGGTTTCAGAGCTTTAGCTCTTGGCTGTGTCTGCCTCCACCCACGCCTCCACCCGTGCCTGCGCTCTGAGCCCGTGCTCTGCGCCCTGAGCCCGTGCTCTGCGCCCAGCGTTGGTTCTCGGCGCCCTGCTCCTGCGCTCAAATTTTGTGTGCGTTTGTTAGCTTTTTGGGGTCCTAAATCTTGCTGCTCTCAGGAACAGGCCCTAGAGCTGCCAATGATTTGATGGGTGCCCCAAATTTGCTCTATTTCTTTTTAGCTGGCTTCGGCGCTATAGGTGTTGTGTGTGGAGGGGGTGGGGGTGGGGTGGTTGCTCAGCCCGAGATTTAGTGAGAGCTATTTCACCCCTTTGTAGCATGGAAATGCCTCGATTCCACGTACCTTCCACGCTGTGCCCTGTTGTGGGGTTCCTCCGTTCGTCTGGACTTGTTTTTATGTCCCCTTGAGGAGTTTTGTGTGTTTCGGTCAGGAGAGGTTAAGAGCTGCTTCTTACTCTGCCGCCATCTTAACCCAGACCCCAACTGCCTTTTTTGAGAGAGTCCACTATGTTCCAGTTGGAATCTCAGCTCCTGCCTGTCTGTCTAAGCTTCCAAAATGCTTTAAACCTATTTCCCTCTTGCAACCCTCAGACCCAACAGTTCAAGAATTCAAGCCTTCTTCTTCTTGAGCTGTCCAGCAGTAGGATCCTCCTGCTCTGTCCCGTTGCTGGACCTGGTTTTCTTTCTTCTTGAAGTACTTTGTTTCCTATCTCAGTGTGGAAAGGGTGCGGAGTTCTGAAGATTCACTCCAATCTAAGCCACCATCTTCCCAGAATTCTGGAAGGGCAGATTAAGGGAGGCAGTGGTTAGAATCAAAATAGATTTTTTTTTATAACCCTTACCTTCTGTCTTGAAGTCAATACTGTGTATTGGCTCCAAGGCAGAAGAGTGGTAAGGGTAGGCAATGGTGGTCAAGTGACTTGCCCAAGATCACACAGCTGGGAAGTGTCTGAGGCCAGATTTGAACCTAGGACCTCCCGTCTCTAGGCCTGGCTCTCAATCCACTGAGCTACCCAGCTGCCCCCATCAAAACAGATTTTTGATGAGGGATAGGAGAAAAAGAGAGATGAAGAAATTAAAAAATGGGAGGACAATATACAGTAATTATAACTGTGAATGTGAATGGGTTGAGCTCACTAATAAAATGGAAGCAGAAAGCAGAATGGATTAGAAAGAGAATCCAACAATGTTGTTTAGAAGAGAAACATTTGAAACAGAAAGATACAGAGCTCAGATAAAGGGATAGAGTAGAATCTAATATGTTTCAGCTAAAGTAAACAAGCCAGGGGTAGCAATCATGATCAGAGAGAAATTAGAAGCAAAAATAGATCTAACTAAAAGAGATAATCAAGGAAACTACATTTTGCTAAAAAGGTATCATCTATAATAAAGTAATACCAAAATTTTTGTAGCAAATTTCTCTGATAAAGCCCTCATTTGTTAAATATATACTGAGTATAGAACTGAGTTCAGTTTATAAAAGTAAGAACCATTCCTCAATTCATAAATGGTCAAAGGATATTAATAGGTAGTTTTCAGAAGAAGAAATTAAAGCTCTCATAATCGTATAAAAATGCTCTAAATAACTATTGATTTGGGAAATGCAAATTAAAATAACTGTGAGGTTACATCTTATACCTATCATATTGGTTGTTTGTTGTTGTCCTTTGTACTTGAAGACCAAAATTACATGACTAATGATGTCTTTTGACTCAAGCATAAATTGGATTTAAGTGAGGAAGAGTTACACAAAATTGTTGGCCTTATTCTCTCTTCCAGAGTCATAGAAGTCCAGTGGCCGAACAAAAGTTAAGATGACTGGTGATATCTCAGGATGCAATGAATAGCCCTGACTTCTTTGATGCCTGACCAAGCTGTAAGTGCTCCACAGCACCTACTTCAGCTGCCTTCATGGCTGTGGGAAGTCTTTACATGTCTGGAGTAGAACCCCTGATGTGTTTGAAGTCTATTGGTTGCCTTTACCCTTGTTTATTCTGCCTGCTAAGATAGTTTATTGAGGCATGGCTGCTACATGGGTTATATACAACTTTTTGGAGCCATGAATGAGAGCTGAGTGACAGGAAGATGCCAAAGGAGGAAAAAAGCCCTGAAAAAGGCTCAGCAAGTCCTTGTCCTACTGGTGCCAGTCTTTCCTGAGCATCCTGAATACCCCATGCACCAGACTGGTACAGTTGACAAGAAAGAGAAATGACAAATGCCGGAGGAGCTATGGGAAAGCAGGTTTACTGGTTTGCTGTTGTTGGGCCTAGAGATGAATACAACCATTCTGGAAAGCAATTTGAATTACACACAAAAGGTTACTAACCAGTGGATGATCTTTGACTCAGCTATACCACTGCTAGGTCTATACCTCACCCCCCACCTAAGATCAAAGAAACAGGAAAAAGGTCCTATATGCATAAAAACAGTTATAATAGCTCTTTTCATGGCATAAAACAACAACAAACTAGAAACTAAAGGGATGACCGTAAATTGAGGAATGGCCAAATAAGTTTTGGTACATGAATCTATGGAATTTTGCTGTGATAAATGTGGAAACAGAGGATTTTAAAAAGACATGGAAAAACTTATATGAAATGGAGCAGAGTGAAGCAAGCAGGACAATTTATACTGTAACATTAACATTATAAATATCAACAATTTTGAAGATTAAAAAATAAACTGATGAAGAGTGAAGTGAAAAGAATCAGGAAGACAATTTGTACAATAATAATAATATTATAAAAACATCTTTGAAAGATGTAATAACTATAATGAAGCATGCTGTCCATCTACTTTCTGACAGAATTCATAGTGAGTGATGCCCCTTTATTATACACTTCTCAGATTATGTGTTAGAGACTTCGAATGGTGAATTTTTAATCCTGAGAGTGGTTGTTTATGACAGGGGTTAATTTGTGTTTGGGAAAACATGATCTCATTTTATTTTCAGTCTTAGCCAAGGATTATTAGGAAAGTAAAACCTTTGTGGAAAGAAATAGTTCTATCATGATAGAGATGATAATAGAACTAGAGATAGATAAGGTAGGAGTAAGAATAGGACTAGCTCCAGGACCATCAGATGCCATCTAGTTTAACTTCTTCATTCTATACACCAGTAGTTCCCAAACTTTTTTGGCCTACCGCCCCCTTTCCAGAAAAAATATTACTTAGCCCCCTGGAAATTAATTTTAAAAAATTTTAATAGCAATTAATAGGAAAGATAAATGCACCTGTGGCCAGCACCGCTTTCCTGGATCACTGCAGCACCCACCAGGGGTCAGTGGCACCCACTTTGGGAATCATTGCTATACGGAAAAAAACTAAAGCCAGAGGAGATTAAGTGATTTGTCCTGGTCTCAAGAATTTATGGTCTGATGAGGAAGACAATAATAAATAATAACTAACATATATGTATTTTGCATACTATGACACTATGCTAACTACTTTACAATTATCTCATTTGATTCTTTCCACAACCTTCTGAGGTAGGTGCTGATATTATCCCTATTTTTACAGACATAGAAACTGGGGCAAAGAGAGCTTAAGTGACTTGGCCAGTATCATACCACCAGTAATTGTCTGAGACTGCATTTGAACACAGGTTTTTCTGACTCTGCACCAACTAGACAAAATACAAACTTTGTAATAACAAGAGGTATACAGGATAAATCGGAGAACAGAAGGAAGGTGCTAATATTAAGAAGGACCAGGGAAGACTACTTACAGAAGATGGGACTTGATCTGCAAATTTGAAGGAGGCCAGGGAAGCCAGGGAGAGCAGATAAGGAGAGAACATTCCAGACAAGAGGGACACTGAGAATGCTGGGAAGGAAGACTTGGAAAGTTGTGTCCAATGGGAGGAACAAGAGAAGCCAGTATCACTAGATCACAGATACATTGTAGATGAGAAGGTCTGTGCTCTGAGAGATTTTACAGTTTCACTGGGGAAGATGACATAAGAGACTATAATTAAGAGCTGAAATATAAGAAGTAATAAATAATTTCTATTGTTCTAGAAGGGGATTGATTAATTGTCATCCACTGGAGTTATCAGGAGAGACTTCATGGAGGAGATGGACACTGAACTACATCTTGGAAAAGTTGGATAGAGGAAAAAGAGTGAGGTTGAGTATTTGAAAGGGAGAAGGAGAAAGGGCAATGCCCTTTCATGAACTAACATACAGAAAGGAGTGAGGAAACCTCCTTGGGGAGGGGACAGTGATGAGATGACTCTTTTCAGTGCACCAGGATCAGGATTGAGAGCAATGGGAAAAAGTATTAGATAGAATTCTGAAAAGGAAAAGCATGTAGAAACTAAGAACTAAGTTTGAAATGAGGGGTTCTGTAGGATTGGTTACCCATCTTTATAAATTAAGGATGCTATGAATTGAAATTGAATTTGAGCCTACAATATTCACTTCCAGTTTTTTTTTTTTTGTTAAAAAAAAGTCCTTTAGAATATATAGTTACTGGTAGTATTATTAAAGCAATTTGTACTTAAGATGAAAATATGAATTGCATGTATACTTTTTACCTTATAGAAGAAAACATCTTAAAGAATATAGATGTGCGTGTTTTTTTATTTTTGTTAGAACTTTGTCTTACATTTTAATAATGTTTGAAGTTGGAAAAGTTCTTCATACAATGAAGCATCGAAACTTTGTAGACATTTTAAAATAAAAAAAAATATCGTAAAAAAAAATCAGCATTCCTTTGTGGGGCCCTCAGCCTAGTGAGCGTTTGCAAAGGGGATGGAGGGACAGGAGCCCGTGGGGGAGGATTTAATCCAGAGAGAACGCAACTGCAGAAATAGCTGCTCTTGTAGAATCTTAGGTTGAAACAACCTTCTCGGAGGTAAAATAATACTGAGCCTCTGAATGCTGACTTGAAGAGGGGAGGGGGGCGGGAAGGAGAGCCCTGAAGGGGCTCCGTGACCTCGTTCCTTCTTGAAACGTGTCACTGCCTGCTCTTAGCTAATGGGCTCGGAGCCTCGTCATTGGTTGCTGAGCCCGCCAGTTTGAATATACACCCGGCTCAGTCTCTAACGCCGTATAGCTCGGAGGGCTCTCTTTTCCCTGAAGAGTGGAGGTGGTTCTGGGGGGCCAGGAAAAAGAGCCAGGCCCCTTAGGTCACGGTGTCCCTGCCAACATGGATAAGAATCTGTTTCTTCACCTCTTCCGTTCCCACTCCCTTCTCCAGCCAGAGACTGGGCAAAGCCTGAGCTTGGCTAAAAGGATGCTCTCCGGAAAGAAGGAGGACTTCCTTTCGCTCATGATCCGGGAGGTTCTAGCCTGGGGGGAGAGGGGAGGAGACACATAATTCCGCGGTCTCCTCTTCGTCCCCTCACTTTGTCTCCTTTGAGTGATATCTAAAAGGTGGTAGCGGGCCGGGTTTTTAAGGGGCTCAAGGTGGGAGTTAAGCAAGGAATTTTTCAGTCTGAGACTATCCAATTTTCATAAACATTTAAGCTCTAACATGCCAGGCTCCTTAAGATAGTGGATTCCGAGAGGCAGCTTCTGAGTCAGGAAGATTTGGATTCAAGTCCTGCCTCTGACACACACTGACTTGTGACATGGGGCAAATTATAGTTTAGGAAGACAACAAAACAACAATCTCCACTGGTAGAAGGAGTGTTCTTACCTTTGAAATTATCCCCGGGGAATGTCATCCACCTCCAGAGAAAACTGTTGGAGTTGCATGGATGCAGATCAAAGCATGCTATCTTTCACCTCAGTGTATTTACGGTTTTATTTGGGGGTTTCAGTTCTGTATGTGTGCTCTTACAACCAATATGGAAGTGTGTTTTGCATGATAATACATGTATGGGCCAGATCAAATTGCTTGCCATCTCCAAATTGGGGGAAGGAAGGAAGGGAAGGAGACGGTTTGGATCTTATAATTTTGGAAAATTTATTTTGAAAATTATTATTACATGTAATTGGGAAATAAAATATCTTTGAATTAATAAAGAACTAATAATAAAATTATTATATATAAAATATACTGTGCTATTACATATTACATGTATATGTTATAATATTATGCATAATATATAAAATTATATGATATATGTATAATATTAAATTGTGTGATGTAATAATATATTATATGTATGATATTAAATTATGTGATATAATATATTATGTGTATAGTATTATATTACATGTAATATAAAATAATAAAGGTTTAAAAATACATTTAAAGGGAAAAAAAGCAATTCTTTCCTGCCCCTGAATAGTACAAGGCCAGATATGGTAGCTAGGTGGTGTAATAGTACATTTTGGTCGAAAAGTAGAGTTCAAGACCTAGAGTCAGGAAGACTTGAGTACAAATCCAGCCTTAGATACTTACTAGCTCTGTGACTCTGGGTTAGTCACTCAACCCTGTCAACATCAGTTTTCTCATTGGTAAAATGAGCTGGAAAAGGAAATGGCAAACTACTGCAGTATCTTTGACAAGAAAACCATGAATGGGGTCAGAAAGAGTCAGACATGACTGAAAAATGACTGAACAATAACAAATAAAGGTGATAGAATGGATAGAGCACTGGACCTGGTATAAGGAAGCTCTGAGTTCAAATTTGTCCTCAGATGCCTACTAGCTATGGACAAGGCACTTACTGGCTTCTTGCCTCAATTCCTCCATCTGTAAACTGTAGTATAATAAAACATCTATCTCCCAAGGTTATTGTAGGGATAAAACAAGATAATATTTATAAAGACCTTCCTGTAAACCTTAAAGTACTACATAAATGCTAGCTAGGTTTTTGGTGATAATGATGATGATAATGATGTACTGGGGATACAAAGACAAAAATGAAATAATCCCTGCCCTCAGGGAGCTTAAATTCTACTGGATATACCTAAGGACTTATTGGGCCATAGAGGACATTGGATAAGATGAGATGAAATTGAGTTGGTATTCAGCTAAGATCATGAAGGACGTGAAGTTTGTCTGATACTCAACGCTTATCCATTGGGTTCACCTCCCCAGAAGGCCAGTGCCCTCATTTTTTTCCTCTATCAAAGCCTGCTTTCCAAGAAGCTGATAAACTAAATTTATTCTGTGTCAATGACTGGTAAAACTTAACTGATACTCCTTTAAAGGGATGTTGGCATTCCAACTCAGGGCATGCCAAAAGTTCTAATAGTGTAATTTAAGGCATGAACTAGAGAAGTTGGAGAAGCTATCCTTTAGAGGAAGAGGATAGTGCTGGAATTTTTGAAATGATGTTTACTCTGACTATAAGAGACCCTCTCCTGAATGAAGTAAATTACACTGGGCAATGTAATTTTAGAGGTGTAATTTTTAGGTGGATAGAATGATGCGCTGGAGTCAGAAAGACATCTTCCTGAGTTCAAATCCAGCCTCAGACACTTCCTAGCTGTTCAACTCTGGGCAAGTCACTTAACCCCACTGGCCTCAGTTTCTTCATTTGTAAAATGAGCTGGAAAAGGAAATGGCAAACCACTCCAGTATCTCTGCCAAGAAAACCCCAAGCAGGGTCATGAAGCAGTGGATATGACTGAAATGATTGAACAACAGTAATGGAATATTAGGTGACCCTCGAAATGAAACTTCAAACTCTATTACTTTGGATCTGAATGGGAACAGAGGAGCACCAATATTAAGGAAGAAGAAAGTATAAAGACAATCAAGTCTAATTCTCTCATTTTACAGATGAGAAACCTGAGGAACAAAAAAGATTAAAATGCCCAGAGTCATTATTAGTCACCAATTAGTATCTCAGGCAAGATTTGAAACCTGATCTTTCAGACTTCAATCCCACTTCACAATGCTGTCTATCACTTGGCCATAATGAGTTTCCCCCTCACTGGTAGAGATTTATGATGGTCCTCTAGAAGCAAAGGGAATGGACTTATGTTACTGAGACAAAGATTCAGGTGATACTTAAGAAAGACCATCTCTCCCAAAGTGATAGATGTGGGAATGTACCTTGCTCATCCTTTTGATGGATTATTCAAAGCCTGTGGACATAGGCACGCATAGAGTTCACAACAAGCTGGTCAGCACACCTTACAGAATATTCCCTTCTCTCTCTCTCCTTTCCTTCCTTCCTTCCTTCCTTCCTTCCTTCCTTCCTTCCTTCC
>NW_025390807.1:0-6440 GCF_016433145.1 Gracilinanus agilis | reverse complement strand
AACTCTTCCATAGCTTGTGAGGAGTTTTCCTTATTTGAGGAGGGTCTTGATGCTTGTTTGTTCTCCTCCTCTGTTTGCTTGGTTGTCTGGATTTTCTCTGTGTAAAAGTTGTCGAGTGTTAAAGACTTCTTTTTCTTTTTGTTAATCTTTCTCTTCTGAGCTTCCTGAGACTGGGTAGCCATCATTAGCCCAGCAGCTTCTCAGGTTTATCCTTGTGCTCAGGGTCTGTCCGCGGTCTATTGGCTCCTGAGGTCTGTCTGGTTTTTTCCAAGGTCAAGCCCCCTGGTGGACCCCCTTGCTTGATCGTCTGCCGGAGTTTTCTTTACAAGTCTCAGGGCGCTGCTTCCACAGTTGTATGCCCATCTGCACTGGTTCCCCCCTCAGGGTTTCAGAGCTTTAGCTCTTGGCTGTGTCTGCCTCCACCCACGCCTCCAGGGGTGTCTTCGCTCTCAGCTGGGCTCTGCGCCCTGCGTCCGCTCTCAGTGCCCTGATCCCGTGCTCAAATTCCGCGTGCGTTCGCTAGCTTCCTGGGGTCCCAAATCCTGCTGCTCTCAGGAACAGGCCCCGGAGCCGCCAATGACTCAATGGATGCCCCAAACTTGCTCCACCTCTTCCTAGCTGGCCTCGGCACTATTGGTGTTGTGTGTGGAGGGGGTAGGGGTGGGGTGATTTAGTGAGAGTTGTTTCACCCTTTTATAGCATGGAAATGCCTCAATTCTACGTACCTTCCATGCTGTGCCCTGTTGTGGGGTTCCTCCATTCTTCTGGACTTGTTTTTATGTCCCCTTGAGGAGTCTTGTGTGTTTCGGTCAGGAGAGGTTAAGAGCTGCTTCTTACTCTGCCGCCATCTTAACCCGGAACCCAGAATGTTTTTTTAAAAAATGTCTCTTTCCTAAAAATATCTCTCTGAAATATGTAGAGAAAGCATTATTCCCATTTTACCGTTAAGGAAATTGAGTTTCAGTAGGTGACACAATACATAGTCCACTAAACCAAATTTAATACTGAATCCTTCTTGTTCTCTCTCCTTATTAAGAACAAGTAGCTCTAGTATGAGGGTTTTCAGAACCATTTTGAGAGTTGCCCATCTACCTTTGGAGTCAGCCTTTCAACCAACTCTCACCTGTGGCTTTAACAAGTTTTAGGATGCACAGTGGCCACAATCCAGTAAAGTCATCAGAGCAGACAGGCTAAACCAGGTTAAGGGAAATTGTCAGGCCTCAGATCACTTGTTGAATTTGGAGCAGTATCTCCTCCAATATATGAAAACTTCTTTTGGCAAAATGGGCAGATGATAACAATTGGTTCCAACAGTCATGAAGATAGCAGAAGCAGGATCTGTGAAACACTTAAAGGTTGGCCTGACATTAAAGATGCCAAAGTCATTCACTATAATCTGGGCTATCAGAAGTCATCTTGATTTTTGTCTTACCACTGGATTTCCATGACTCTGATAGAGATAGTGAAGCTGATGATTCTGTGCAGCTCTCCCTCACTTAAATCCAATTCATAAGCCAGTCATTGGTCCTCAAAATATGAAAGATGAACAACAACACACACACACACACAGGCAACACACGCAAAAGCATGTGCATGCCCAATTCTTTCATATTGATGTGACTTTGGACAAGGTATTTATATTTTCTGGGTTTCATTCCAACCTTAAATACTATAATCCTATGTTTTATTGAATTATCTTTGAGTCATATTTTCAAGCAATCTATAGTCGCTCAAATCTTTTGTTGCCTTTTCCATCCCTAAATAGTCTATTTTTCCCCCACTTTGAAGATGGGACCAAATAATCCATAGTTTATAAAAGCCGTAATAATTCATTCCATTTGCTTTTTTTCTTTAGCAAGTATTTACTGATAATAAGCAATAAAATTCTTGATTTAATTGTTCATAAAATAAATGAATTAAAATGTATTCATTAAATACTTAGTATATACAGTAACTATGATAAATACTAGGGATAGAAATAAAAAACAAAATAGACTGATTTTAAAGAGCTCGTTGCCTAATGGAGGGAAATAACAAATAAGGAACAATTCAGGTATAATGTGAATAGAAAGTCCTGGAAGTCCTTAGGAGTCAATGGCAGGGCATAAGACAATACCCAAAGATCTGAAGGGTCCAGAATCAGAACAGCTGACTAGATCTTATAGTCTTTAAGGTATAGTGACAGGGCAAGTAGGAAGGACTATCCATCTTACTTTAGGAATTATAGTTGATGACTGCCTGATCATTAAAGTGATCATGCATGTCTACTCCTGAGTTGAGGGATTAGAATGGCCCAGGATCATGACCAGTGTTTGTTCAAAATCTTAACAGAATTAGAGGATCTCAGATTTAGAAGTAACCTTAAATGTCTTTATTTCTCCAGGGACTCCTTCTAAAAATGTTGGTAAGCACAAATATTGAAAATAATAAACATCTCTAGAATGTTCCAAGATGCTACTTTGAACTCTCCCTCTACTCCCCTGTTAAAGTTTAAAATCTGAGACATAGAATGAAAAATTTGAATTTGACCCTTTCTTTGGCTGTTGGGAGAGAAGGCATATCTCAGTTGTTGAGCATTCTCTTCCTTTTGCATGAGCATAAGAATTAATTGATGGAATTATACCTACTAGATGCAATGTTTGAAATGGAAAATCACTCACAGAATTTCCTGAGTCCCTGAAAAAGAAACAGAAAAAGAGCTAGGAAATCTATTTGATTTATGTTTTGCAAGAAACTTTTAATTTCCCTTGTTGTAATGAGCCAATATTAATACAAATATCATTATTACATTTAGTAATTCTATTTATGTACCCTTTCACAAAGACTTTTCCTGCCGGAAACCTCCCTCTTCAATAGTGATTTTCATTTATGAAGCTGGCATATTTCTAATCAAGGCAAAGTCATCTTGCCCTGCTATTCATTCATTCATCACTGTAGGAAATGCTACCCTGGAAGTCAGTGAATGAAAAATTTAAAAATAAAATAAAATAAAAGACCTTATTTCCTTTTTTCCCCCCTATTTTGCATTGTATAGTACAGTGGTTCCCAAACTTTTTTGGCCTACTGCCTCCTTTCCAGAAAAAATATTACTTAGCCCCCTGGAAATTAATTTTTTTAATTTTAATTGCAATTAATAGGAAAGATAAATGCACCTGTGGCCATCACCACCTTCCTGGATTGCTGCAGCACCCACCAGGGGGCGGTAGCGCCCACTTTGGGAATCACTAGCTGTAGTAGGAGGAAACTCTCCAGGTTTCAATCAACATCTACTTAATTAACATCTTCTGTGTGCCAAAAACCTTTGCTTAGCACTATGGGACAGATGAGATGTCAAATACATAAACTCTGCCCTCAAGAACCTTTGGCTATAGACTATATAATCTGACCTCTTCAAAAAAAGATCCTCCATCACGATAGGAGATTTCCATCAAACGAGGCATTTCAAGAATAAGTAAGACCCTTTCCTCTGCCTACTGGAAGGAAGTTCTGGAGGAAAGGAGGAGCACCTAGTACCTATAATTTGATTGATGGAAAATGTTAACTCGGAGACCACACTGACTTCCACCAATTCCCAAGCTGGTGGTGAAACACTGAAAGTATCTTGGTGGTGTGAGGAAAAAAAAAGACAGTCTGTGCCCACCTATTGCTCTCTGTCAAGACTTTACACAGAAATACTGACTGTGCTATAATAGGAAATCAGCTTGCCAAAACATTACAAGAGGCAGGAGCTTCCAACTCACTGAAACTCTACTTAAGTTATTATATGCTTGAGTGGTCCCGAGAACAACAGATAGCTATGTAATTAATGCAAACCATGTCAACTTCCCTCCCTTCCCTCTCCTCTCTGTGCAGGCCAGTAATGAGGCTCCTCCTGACACACAATCTAGGCAATGCACTGACAAACCATCTTGGTGTGTGAAAAAGGCAGAGAAAATTCAAGAACCGGAACAATTGTAGAAAGCAGGGCCCTTCTACATTAGGGTCTTTGGGTCAGTGCTGTCCATGCGGGAGAGCCTGGATGGGGAAGAGTCTATCTGCTTGACTGAAGCTCAACTTTCAGGTTCAAGGGAATTTTACTTTAGTCCTTAGTAAGCTAAAGTTGCCATCATTATTTTTTAGGAAATGTTTTCCCTCTCTGACTCTACATTACCAGCCCATAGTATATCCTGGAAGTAAGTACTTTTCCAAATGAGTGAAATTAAGAGTGAGTTTTCAAAAACACTCTGTGTATTTGTTTACCAACAAATGTGGAGGGTTATTCTTCTTTGTATCAGACAATGATGCCCAAGTTAACCATTACATATTCAATGGGCTGATACATTTAACAGTTGATTGTGGGACTTTTCAAGCTATTGAATGTAGTTAAATTATTTTCAGTTCAATAAACATTAGTGAGCATTTACTATGTTTCCAGTGTTACTCCTGGTGCTGTTTGAACATACAAGAGAAATAGATGACCCATTTCCCCCATCTGAAGTGGCTTACAATTTTGTTGAGAGGATAAGGAAAATTCATAAAGCACTGAAAAAGGATGGCAAGACAGCATTCTGATTTTAGTCCTGGAATATGTGATTCTAGCATGAAAAATATGGGAAATGATGATGGGACTGAAGAAACAATGGGAGACTGGCTGGAAGAGAGATATGAAACATTCATCTCA
Source organism: Gracilinanus agilis (assembly GCF_016433145.1). NCBI lineage: Eukaryota > Metazoa > Chordata > Mammalia > Didelphimorphia > Didelphidae > Gracilinanus > Gracilinanus agilis. The sequence continues at coordinate 1,780 of NW_025390807.1, read as the reverse complement.
TCTATTGTTCTCATTTGGAAACATTTGATTTTGATGGTTACGTTCATATTTTTTTAAATGGGAGGAGGAATCAGTATAAGAGTAGTAGAGGATAGTCTCATGGCGCAGGAAGGTCTTGAACTAAATAATGGAGATTTGAAATATAAACAGGCTTATTGATATTTTGTAGCATCCTATAGACAACTTTTACATAAATAGGCCCAAGTCCAAAAACTTTTCTCTGCCATCATAGAGGTAGATGTACTTTGGGCAAGTGATTCACTTCCTAGTAGGGGAAGAAAAAGAGGATTAAGCACCTCGTTGCATGCCAGAGACTGGACTAATGGTTTTACAAATATTATCTCATTTGATCCTCACAACAACCCTGACAAATGTTATTTGTTATTATTATCCTCATTTTACAGATGAGGAAACTGAGGCAAATATAGGTTAAATGACTTGCCCAGAGTCACATGGCTGGTAAGTTTTTGAGGCTAGAATTTGAACTCAAGTCTTCCTGATTCCAGGCATAGTGCTCTGGTCACCAGCTGTCTAAGGTAATACTGATACTTTAGTCTTCTCAAGTATCAAACAAACAAACAAACATACAAATAATAACAACAAAAATCTCACAGTCCCTAAATGCCAATATGACCATCAAGATAAGATAGCAGAGGAATAAAGCAAATTGAGGCTGCTTCGTGAGTTACTGTGATATCATTTTTAAGTGATAGAGACTTTTAAAGTAAGACATACAAGCAGGAGTGGAGGGAAAAAAGTCACTACTCAGTGTATTTAGAATGGCCACAAAATCCTTTTGCCTCTGGACATTTTTAGATTAGTAGCAGGAGGGGAAAGGAATCAAATCATCCTTTGGAGGCCTCTGGTCATATCTGAGGGAGTCTCAGCATTACTCCAAAGACAAACCACCCTGGCTTTTAATGACATGCTTATCATTTATTTCCATTAAATTTTTTTCTGTGCATGTCTGTAAATTTCTTGGGTGAAGGAATCCTATTTTGCATCTCTCTCCATGTTTGGTACAGCGTTGAACATACAGTAATTGCTTAATATTTGCGGGCTTCTCTTGCTGAATTAATGAATGATGCACTTTAAGATTTCAGACCTCATCATTCAAGTTGGCACCCTTGACTTCTCTTTCTGGATCTGACTTTTTCAGACTCCATTTCCAGGCAGCAGTTTTTTTAACTATATGCTCCATCAAAAGATCATAGGAATTTCAGACTCCGTTTCTTCTTATTTGCAGCCTCCATCTATCCCACTAGAATTAGTGTACTGTCTCTCCATCATGTAGCAATACCTAGCTGGAAATTTTATATGGTATTTTTTAAAGGCATGGAAAATAAAGTTCCTCCTATGGATGTAGTCAAGAGTGGCACATTTTGAAACCGAGTGAATTTGTTTCATGTACCCCACACTTTGGATTTCATCACTTACAACATGCCAACTTGCTAAACACAAATCTTCCATCCTCTACAAGGCACTAACTATCTGAAACCACAGGCTCAGATGAGATGGAATAAATCGGATGGAAGCAATCTCAATAAAGCTGTGGAAGCTCACCCTAAGGTGATATCTTATGCAAATGAGAGGAAAACAAAAATTGGGCCCTTTCCACCCCTTTCTTTTTCTTTCTTCTTTCTTCTTCCTTCCTTCCTTTCTTTCTTCCTTTCTTTCTTTCTTTACTTCTTTCTTTCTTTCTTTCTTCCTTCCTTCCTCCCTGACTCCCTTTCTTCCTTCCTTCCCTCCTTCCTCCCTCCCTTCCTTCCCTCTTTTCTCC
>NW_025390806.1:0-8819 GCF_016433145.1 Gracilinanus agilis | reverse complement strand
CCCTTTCTACCCCCTCCCTTTTTTCCCCCTCTTTTTGTTTTTAAAGGTCTTATGAATTCCCTCCCCCTTCTCCCCTCCCTTTTTTGACCTTCCCACTCCCCTGCTCCCCTTGGTTTATCCCTTCTGACTTTCTCAGTAGGGTTAGATAGAGTTTTTTATCCCAATGGATAATAAAGCTACTCTTCCCTCTCTGGGTTGATTACACTAAGAGTAAGGTTTGATTATTACCTCTTAATGCTCTCTTCCTCTCCTTCTTATAATAGTATTTGTCCCCTCTCCCTCCCATGCCCTCTTTGTGTGTAATAGAATATTCTATTTTCTTATTCATTCAAGTTTCTCTTGGTGTCCCCTGCTATTTACCCCCTCTTTCCCATCCCCCACGCCATCTTAGATTATTTAGTGTTCCACCCTCACCCTGTGAATTATTCTTCTGATTACTATAATAGTGAATATTATAATAGTGAATAGAGTTCACTACAGAGAATTATACATAACCTTTCTCTACATAGGAATACAGATAATTAGATCTCACTGAGGCCCTTAAAAAGGCAAATTTAAAAATTATAAGTTTTCTTTCTTTTCCCTCTGTATCTTATTTACCTTTTCAGGTTTCTCTCGATTTTTGTGGTTCGATATCAAACTTTCCAATTAGCCCTGGTCTTTTCTGTGCAAATACCTGGAATTCTTCAATTTTGTTGAATGCCCATACTTCCCCTGGAAATATATAGTCAATTTTGATGGGTAGTTGATCCGTGGTTGCAGGCCCAGCTCTCTTGCCTTTCTGAATATTGTATTCCACGCCTTGAGGTCTTTTAGCGTTGAGGCTACCAGATCCTGTGTGATCCTGATTGGTGCTCCTTGATATTTGAATTGTCTCTTTCTGGCTTCTTGTAAGATTTTTTCTTTTGCTTGAAAGCTTTTGAATTTGGCAATAATATTTCTAACCGATTTCTTCTCTGGGTCGAATGTAGTGGGTGTTCTATGAATCCTTTCGATGTCTATATTGCCCTCTTGTTGTAGGACTTCAGGGCAATTTTGCTGAATAATTTCTTTTAGTACGGAGTCCAGGTTTCTATTAATTTCTGGTTTTTCTGGAAGACCAATTATTCTCAAATTGTCTCTTCTAGACCGGTTTTCTTGGTCTGTCACTCTCTCATTGAGATATTTCATGTTTCCTTCTATTTTTTAAGTCTTTTGACTTTGTGTTATTTGTTCTTGTTGTCTTGAGAGATCATTGGTTTCCAATTGCTCAATTCTAGCCTTTAGGGATTGATTTTCGGCTATAATCTTTCAGTTTTCGGCCATAATCTTCTGGTTTTCGGCCATAATCTTCTGGTATTCCTTTTCAATCTGGTCATTTCTGGTGTTCACTTGCAAGATTTTACCTTTTAAACAGTTATTTTCTTGCCAGATCTCTTCCATTTTCCTCAAAATCTCAGTTTTGAACTCTTCCATAGCTTGTGAGGAGTTTTCCTTATTTGAGGGGGGTCCGGATGCTTGTTTGTTCTCCTCCTCTGTTTGCTCAGTTGTCTGGATTTTCTCTGTGTAAAAGTTGTCGAGTGTTAAAGGCTTCTTTTTCTTGTTGTTATTCTTTCTCTTCTGAGTTTCCTGAGTCTGGGTAGCCATCATTGGCCCAGCAGCTTCTCAGGTTTATCCTCGCACTCAGTGTCTGTCCGCGGTCTATTGGCTCCTGAGGTCTGAGTTCTGGTTTTTTCCAAGGTCAAGCCCCCTGGTGGACCCCCTTACTTGGTCTTCTGCAGGAGGTTCCTTTACAAGTCTCAGGGCGCTGCTTCTACAGTCGTATACCCGTCTGCACTGGTTCCCCACTCAGGTTTTCCGAGCTTTAGTTCCTGGCTGTGTCTGCCTCCACCCACGCCTCCTCCCGTGCCTGTGCTCTCAGCCTGCACTCTGCGCCCAGCGTCCACTCTCTGCTCCGGCGCTCAGATTTCGCTTGTGTTCTTTGGCTTACTGGGGTCCTAAATCTTGCTGCTCTCAGGAACAGGCCCCGGAGCTGCCAATGACTCGATGGGTGCCCCAAACTTGCTCTATTTCTTTTTAGCTGGCTTCAGAGCTCTAGATCTTGTGTGTGGAGGGTGTGGGGGTGGGGCGGTTGCTCAGCCCGCGATTTAGTGAGAGCCCGGAAATGTCTCAATTCCACGTACCTTCCACGCTGTGCCCTGTTGTGGGGTTCCTCCTTTCGTCTGGACTTGTTTTTATGTCCCCTTGAGGAGTTTTGTGTGTTTCGGTCAGGAGGGGTTAAGAGCTGCTTCTTACTCTGCCGCCATCTTAACCCAGAACCCTTATCTGTATTCTTTTTGTCATTGGTCTCTGTCACAATCAATATGTTGTTTTGGCCCTTTGTCTTTTCCCCTGTCTTGGCTATTTCTTCCTGTATCATTTTAGCTAATTCAGTTTTCTTTCTTTTTTTTTTTTAAACCCTTACCTTCCATCTTGGAGTCAATACTTTGTATTGGCTCCAAGGCAGAAGAGTGGTAAGGGTAGGCAATGGGGAGTCAAGTGATTTGCCCAGGGTCACACAGCTAGGGAGTGTCTGAGGTCAGATTTGAACCTAGGACCTCCTGTCTCTAGGCCTGGTTCTCAATCCACTGAGCCACCCAGCTGCTCCCTAACTCAGTTTTCTAAGTTGCTAAAGTCACTTGTTCCTCAGCTTTGTGTCCCAATAAGTGTCCAACCAACTTCTCTAGTGCCCAGTAAAACTGAAGGAATGAAATGATAGCTGCCATAAATGTTGGAATAAATGCTACCAGCGTTTCTTTTCTTTTTTTTTTACATTTTTTAAACATTTATTAATATTCATCTTTAACAAGGTTATATGATTCATTCTCCTACTTTCCCCTTCACCCCCGTATTCCCCCCACCCATGGCCAATGCACATTTCCGCTGGTTTTAACATGTGTCATTGATCAAGACCTATTTCCAAATTGTTGATAGTTGCATTGTTGTGGTAGTTTCAAGTCTACATGCCCAATCATGTCCACCTCAACCCATGCATTCAAGCCAGCTTTTCTATTTCAACTTTCAACCAGCTATAAGTATCCACCAAATGAATGAGGTATAATATGTAATTTGGTATAGTTTCTGTCCACAGTCCATATAACATATTCCCTAAAGAGTAAAACATAATAGAGCTACTCAGTAACACAAATAAAGCTCTTCCCATTTCCCAAGCCATGTTTCAATGCTTGTTTCAATGTATCTACTTAGCTAATAAGTTTTTCTGCTTTGCTATTCTTTGCTTTCTGTCCTTGTGAGGCTCCTGTAGCTAGAGGGAGGAGCTGATCCAAAATGGCTGCCGTCTGACTGCTTTTCAGTATTTTGTTTAATAAAATGGCATTTTTGAGTAAAATAAGGTTCTTTGACTAGTAGGCCACAAATGTATGAGGATGAGTATTGTTGGTGTGGGAGGGGTTTACCAGGACCCCCACCCAACAGCTATCAATGGACCAGGGCAGCTAATCACTCACCCTCTCCCCAGGGAAGACTTATGAGGGAATAAACTCAAGGAGGTCCCCAAACTGGTAAAGCTATAGTGGGGATATTGAAGGAATGTGTTGGGGTTCAGTTATGACCCTAGTGGGTTGGATCTCACTCTCAGAGCCAGCACTATGGAGATAAGCCTCCCCACCCAGTTCAAGTAGCTTCACCCTTCAAGATGGTGTTTGGTATCAGTCTTCCCCTCAGCCACAAGATCAGTCTTCCTCCCCACAAAGTAACAGCCCCAAACTACCACTAATGAACTAATAAAGATTTATTATAAAGATAAGGGAATTCAGGATAACAGAGCAAGGGTTATTTGTGGATTTAGAGGAAGGAGGGTACTGGGATAACTTCTCTATCAACTATGAACCCCACAACAAGAGAGCAGTTCTGGTTTCTTCAGTAGCTTGGACTCATAAACCGACTCTCCCTCTCCTCACAATATCCTATCCTTAACACTAGCTAACAAATAGGGGAATAACTGAAAGGAATGCCTGCTCCCTCTGGAGTCTGGGCACTATGGCCAATTATGGAGTATAACTCTTCAGTATCTTGTTCGTTGGCAATGAATTCAGTAGAAAGGTATAGCTGTTGAAATCTCCAGATTGCCCCTGAATTTTGGGTTCAGAAGTGCTAAATTCCTCTCATACCATCAATACTCACCCTAATACACATTAAAATTAACTCACTGGGCAGGCAGAACCTCTAATACTTATAATGCTAGAGGTGATGATTTTGGTAAACAGGCAGGGTTTTAGGTTGCCTAGTTCCTTTTATTCTTTTTAATCTTTCCTTTTATTAATGCGTGTCTGTGTTGGACTAACAATAGATATAGTAATGAGCCAGTTAGTGTTTGTGATTACAGTTTTGTTAATTGTTAGTGGATTATCAATTTACTAATTAGGCTTATGCAAAGAGAATGGAATTCTTATTACTGATTTTGTTTTCTATAATTTAATAGAATCATCCAATGTGGTATTTGGGATTTTGGTTATTTTATGAAATTAGATTGTGAATTATTTTTGAACTTTAATGCTTTCTTAATTAATGGCTGTTTTTAAACCCACAATGACAATTGAGTTTGTCATTACCCTCTAATTGAATTTGTTTTTTAACATATAATTCATATGCATACATATCATACATACACATCATTCCACATCATAATATTTACGTATACATCATATCATCCCACCCTTGTTTTCCCACCCTTTTTCTGAGTAAATTCCTTCTGTCTCCTCTACTACTATTAGTAATTTTTGAGAATTACAGATATCTTCTTTACATGTAGACATATAAACATTTTGACCTTAATGTGTTCCTTAGTTTTTCTCTTAATCTATTTTCCAGGTCATTTCTTTTTCAATGAGATACTTCTTATTTTCTTCTACTTTTTTGTTATTTTTACTTTATTTTATTGTTTTTTGATGTTTTATGTTTCTACTTTCCTAATTGTAATTTTTAGTGAATTATTTAAGTGAACTTTTTTACCTCTTTTTCCATTTGGCCAATTTTGCTTTTTAGAAAAATAGTTTATTTTTTCTAATTACAAATTAAAAAACAATTTTTGACATTCATTTTTAAAAAACTGAGTTTCAAATTATCCCTTCCCCTCGTCATCCTTGAAAAGGTAAATAACTGGTTATACATGTGTAGTCATGCAAAGCATAATCCTACATTTAGTGAAAGAACACACAAAAAACACCCCAAAAATTAAAAGTTAAAAAAAGTAATCTTCAATTTGCATTAAGACTCCATAAATTCTTTCTCTGAAGGTTGATAGCTTTTTTCATTATAAGTATTACAGAATTTTCTTTAATCCTATTTCTGAGTATACTTGTCATTCATATTTGAACACTGTACAGTATGGCTTACTATGCACAGTGGTTCTACTCATTTCACTTTGCACAAATTTCTGTAAATCCTACTAGACTTTCATGATAGCAACCTGTTCCTCATTTCTCCTAGCAAATAATAGCATTCCATCACAGTCACATAACACGACCTATATATCCATAATGATTTATCTTCCCTCAATTTCTAATTCTTTGCCAACAGAAAAAGAGCTGATATAAATATTTTTGTACATACATGTCCTTTTCCATTTTGTTTTTCATTCTTTTTGGGATACAGACCCAATTTCCAGGCAAACATGATTTTATAGTTTTGGGGACATAGATGAAAATTGTTCTCCAGAATGTTTGAATGAATATACAATTCCACCAACAGTGCAATAGTGTCTCACATTCTCTCCAACATTTGTCATTTTCCTTTTTTTTGTTGTATTAGTCAATCTGATAGATGTGGTGTGGGGTTATATCTCAGAATTTTAAATATTTACATTTTGATAATGAATTGTGATTTAGAACCTTTAAAATTTTTCTTTACATTTTTCATTGTCATGCAGAACACATTTCCATATAGGTTATTGTTATCAGAGAACACTCATACATAACCAACCCCCCCAAATAAGACCAAAGATACACTGATGTGAAAGACCACTTCAACAATTCTTTCTCTGGAGATGGATAGTATTCCCTGGCATAAGTCTTTCAGGATGATTCCAGATTAGTGCATTACCAAGTTTTCACAGATAATCATCGTCCAATATTGCATTCTTGTGCACAATGTTCTCCTGGTTCTGCTTATTTCACTTTGCATCAGTCCCTGTATATCTTTCCAGATTTTTCTGAAATTGTCTCACTTATCATTTCTATTAGCACAATATATTGTTAAAATAAAAAACTAAAGTGATCTAAATGAATATTAAACGAAATCTAAAATATCCTTTGAAAAAAACAACTTACCTTCCACCTTAAAAATCAAGGTTCCAAGGCAGAAGAGTGGTAAGTGCTAGGCAATGGGGGTTAAGTGACTTGCCCAGGATCATACAGTTCATGGCCAAACATTGAAAGAATAAAAAAATAGAATATATATATATATATATTTGCTGACATAAAATTAAATGTTTTTGCACAATCTAATAAAACTAAAGTCAAAAGTGAAATACCTGGGGGGAAATTTCTTTGAAAAAGTCTCATTTCTAAGCACTTCAGGCTTTCCTTTGTTCTTGGATTCCTTAGTTCTTCAGACCTTAGACTGGTCTAGACATTTTAACTGAGGCCCCTCTACACCTCTGGAGCCAGAGCCAAACAAGGGCTGTTTGTTTCCAAATTTGCTCTTCCTTCAGTGCACAGTCTATAGTCTACAAATGCTCCTCTTCAAGGCTACTACCCCTAGGTACAAGTCTTCTCTTCAACTCTAGCCCAGATGTGTTATCCAGAAATAGACATTGAGTATTAGAACCTCCAGATGATATCTGTTCTTGTTCTTTACATAAAGCTATGCCCTTTTCTTTGGGTCTTTCACTTCTTACCTTAGCATTTAGTCACAGTACTCATTTAATAATTGTGCTAGAGTCATTGTTCCTGACTAGACTGAGTACTGAGATTCTTTAGATCTTTCTGTCTGCCTCTAAATGCTGACCTAGGTTAGAAAAAAATGACTCACTGTGATTTTGTCTTGGATTTCCCAATCAGGACTCAGTTTAGTGTTTTTTCCCCCTAGCATATTTGTGGAGTTGTGAGAGTTTCTTTCTGGTAATCTATCATATTAGATAGATCTTTTCTACTTTAAACTTATGTGTCATTTAAAATCACTTGAGATACTTGGAACTACATTTCCTGTGATCCCTAATGGGTTTCCTGTTTTGGATGACGTATTCAAGGTGAGGGACTGTTTTAAATAGGGGGGAAGTGACTTTGAACTTTCTCTTTAGCTACCGTCCTCTTTAGCTACCTGCCTTTTTAGCTACCTGAGCTTGCGGAGAGAGGAAAGGTAAATGGCTGAGGTGAGGTTGGAATAGGTTTCTTACAGGCGTGTGGTCAGTTTATCTTTATCAGCATGGCTTTTATTAAAATACTATTCTCCCTTTTGATCTCGGCCCTCATCATTTTTAATCATAACAGTTTGGCGACCACGAAGGGACCCAGAAGATCGAAATTCGAACTCTCCATTTTCCAGATAGCCTAAAGAGAGCCATGCCTGTTTTTTGGCCATCTTGCTCAGCCTTTTGGGGCATTTTTTTTAAAAAGGAAAGTGGCCTTGCTTGCCATGTTTTTGCTAAAAGCAACAGCAAGTTTTTGCCTCAGGCGGGACTCAGTCAACCAGTCCAGCCCAAACCACCTTGGGAGGTCAGGCCAGCCGATTCTGGCTTTTGGCTTTAAAACTAAAATGCCGGAGCCCAGCCAGTGTGTCTCTGCCACTGATCTCCTGACTCCTGACCTGATCTCCATTCCTACCACTTCCTGACTACAAGCCTGCCAGTGTTCCAGTCCCTGCGATCTCCACCACTTTTCCTGACTCCATTTCTGTGAATCCGGAATCCTGAGATTTCCAAGAAGTGACCTCCAGTCCTGACTTGCCGAGATCTTTGGAAACTTCTTAGGCTGCTGCTAAAGATTTGGTATTGCCCCCCCCTCCCCCCGGTAATGGCCTGCATTCTAGCCCTCCATGTGTTTCTCTAAAGACCTAATTTAGGCACCCCCCACAAGCTCTACACGTGGTATTTTCTACAAAACTGACCTAAGTTTTTCTCTAGCTTTGTGCCCATGACCCGACACCATGTGGACCTGGCGTTTACCCTTAATCGGGCCGCATGGCCTATTCACCCCCCTACCTGCTCAGAACTTTGAATTAAAAAAAAAAAGAAAAAAAAACCTTAAACTCAACAGAACTCAATCAAAAGAACCTTAAATTGAACAAATTTTAAACCTTGGAACTGAATGAGTTTTATTTCTGTTTTAGAGAGACTGTATCTTACTGTATTTTGCTAATTAGTTTTGTAAATTAATCTTGCTTATTTTGTTGATTTTCCTGTTGCACTGAATCATTTTAAGTTAATGTAGTTTGTGGCTGCTAGATTAATTCTGTTTATGATTTTATTGTAACTCCCAAATAATGAGAAAAATCTATTAGAATTGGTAAGAGGTTTTGACCAGCTTGTTATCTGATACTCATTATATTTCCTAATTTTTTTCAGGTTTCATTTTTACTGTAATCAACAACAATGCTATGTTCTCATACCATTTGAACATCTTAAAAAGTTATAAATCGCCTTAATTTTGTTCAACTTTGGAGAGTTTGGTGCCTGCCTTGAGATTTAAATTGTAATTTTATGAGAGGTCTTTTAAAAATTTACTTTATATGCTTAGTACCCTTCTGTATAAATGATAAGGTTTTTATGTATTTATTTTAAAGAATTTTTGCCTTAAAGGATAAGCTTTATATATTTTATTGTGAAGAATTGTTGTCTTATATAT
>NW_025390805.1:0-4052 GCF_016433145.1 Gracilinanus agilis | reverse complement strand
GACAGAGAGAGGGGGGAGACAGAGAGAGAGGAGAGAGAGAAAGAGAGACAGAGACAGAGACAGAAAGGAAAGAAAGAGGTGGGGGGGTAGGGAGGGAGGAAGAGAGAGTTTTAACACATGTCCTGGCCATGTGTCCCTGGGTAGGTCATTTAACTAAATTCTTATTGTCCCTAGGAAACTCTCTTAAGACCATGAGATCATAGATCTGGGAAGGACTTCAGAAGTCATGTAATCCAACCTCTTTCTTTTTACTGATGAGGGCACTGAGGCCTCTGGAAGTTGTCCAGAGTCACACAGCAGGTATTAACCATCAGCAATAGCAACAATAATTGTGATACTTCACAAGTGGCATTAGGTTGGGAGCCTGGGGTTCACATCCTAAGTCTGTCCCATATTCTTTTTACAACCTCAGACCCTTCCTCTCTAGGGCTCAGACTTCTGTAAAATGAGGGAATTGAGCTAGATCAAGACTTTTTGTGTGTGTTGCGTTCCAATTTAGCAGTCTGGTGAAACCCAGGGACCCCTTCTCAGAAGAATGTTTTTAAATGCCTACAATAAAATACATAGGATTACAAAGGAAACAAATTATGTTGAAATAGTTATCAGAATATTAAAACAAGCAAAACAAGTTGAGGGACTCCAGGGTAGGAAAACTTGGATTAGATGATCTCTAAGTACCATTCCAGTCAAAATTTATGATCATAATTTGTATTTATGTATAGTACTTCATACTACACACACACACACACACACACACACACAAAGTATATCCCCACCCATGATCTTTTTTGATCCTCATAACAGGTCATTGTGGACAACTATTATTATTCTTATTCTGTAGGTAAGGAAACTGAGGCTCAGAAAGATCAAGTGATTTTCCCAAGGTCACTTAGCAAGTTAATGGTGTTAAAGCTCTTAATCCCTCCAGACAGGACAAATAGCAACACAACTTCTTGTCATTTCAGTTGTGTCTGACTCTTCATGATCCCATTTGGGCTTTTCTTGGCAAAGACATTGGAGTAGTTTGCCATTTCCTTCTCCAGCTCATTTGAGAGATGAGGAAACTGAGACAAACAGGGTTCAGTGACTTGCCCAGGGTCACACAGCTAACAAACATCTGCGGGTTGATTTGAACTCGGGAAGATGAATCTTCTATGCAATATGGCACCACCTAGCTGCTCCTTCATTGCACCTTACTGGCTCCCTAAATGATCTCAGATAGACAAGATGAGAAATATCCTAAATGCACTGAGTCTGGCTGGGACATTGGACTTCTGTTGTAAAATTCATTCACATGTTGCCATCCACCCCCTTCTTCATTCCTTCCATAGCAAAATTGGTGTTTTTATCCTCTTCTTTAAAAAAAAATGCCCAAAGCAACTCATCTCATTAAATTACATCCAGGGTCTGATTGTCTCATTTGCAGCTTATTAACATGTTCAAGCCCTAGGTCTGGCTGCAATCACCTCACAGATCTTCAGTGGATAGAGATCCTGATAGCCATCTTATTCTTAGCTCCCCCTTGAGAGTCTTGATTTCCTCCTCAAAGACTTTGAAGTAGTAGGAACTACAATAAGTCTGGGAGTGGGAGAAGCATCCGCTCCTGAATTCAGTCTTCCCAGTGGGGAAAGCATCAGCTGCCACAGAACACACACACACACACACACACACACACACACACACACACACACACACACACACAGAGAGAGAGAGAGAGAGAGAGAGAGAGAGAGAGAGAGAGAGAGAGACAGAGACAGAGAGAGAGAGAGAGACAGAGAGAAATTATTTATTTCCAACCTCTGAATTGGACCATAGGAAAGCTGGAAGAGATAATTTCCCTTTATCTCTCAGCAAATACAAATCTCTCCTTTTCCTCAGGGATTTCAAAAGCCCATAGTCAGAAAATCACCAAATCTGGTTTTCTTGTCTTCCTTTGGGACAGGGTTCAACAACACTTTTTGTGACTGCAGAGAAATGAAATAAAGGAGATGCCCATTGGTTGGGGAATGGATAAACAAATTGTGGTATTTGCATGTAATGGAATATGTGCTTTGCTGGAAGAAATGATGAATATGATGAATACAGAGAAACATGGAAAGACTTATATGAACTGACACAGAATGAAGTAATCAAGAGTGAGAATACAATATACAAGATGACAAAAATGAGGTCAATGGAGTGAACAAGCACAGAAAATCAAAATAGAATGTTGCAAAATTGAAAAGAACAAGTCTAGGTCAAAAGAAGAGTAATGAGAAGACCCTTCCCATCCCAGCCCTTTGCACATGTGAGAAGTACACAGATGTACCTATGTTGTATACTTCAAATATTTTCAGACTCTTAACGTATTAATTGTGCCCATCTTTTTCTTCCTTCTCTCTCTCTTTTTTTGTCTAAAAAATACCATTTGTTATATGGGATGGCTCTGAGGAGAAGAGGGATACTTGAGGAAATTATGTTGATGTTAAAGAAAAAGTATATAAATGGAAACATTTTTAAAAAGACTCAACTCAGGGGCAGCTAGATGGCTCAGTGGATAGAGAACCAGGACTGGAATTGGGAGGACCTGAGTTCAAATCTGACCTCAGGTATTTCCTAGTTGTTTGACCCTGGGCAAGTCACTTAACCCCCATTGCCTAGCTCTTACCACTCTAATGCCTTGGAACCAATTCTAAGATAGAAGGTAAAGGTTAAAAAAAAAGACAGCCCAAAGTTCACCTTCTGTAGGAGGCTTACTTTGGTCCTTTTTGGGTGGCTGGTTCCTTCTCTCTAAGATTGCCTTCTATTTTTGTGGTATAGATCTTGTCTCTACATAGTTATTTATACATTATCTTCCCCATTAGAAGGTGGATGCCTTGAGGGTAAGGTCTATATTTTGCCTTTCTTTGAATTCTCAAGCATAGCCACATAGTAAGCTCTCTTTAAAAAACAAACAAACAAACTCTTACCTTATGTCTTAGAATTACCACTAAATCTCAATTCCAAGGCAGAAGAGAAGTAAGGGCTTGGCAGTTAGGGTTAAGTTACTTGCTCAGGGCCACACGGCTAGGAAGTGTCTGAGGCCAGATTTGAACTCAGGATTTTTCTTCTCCAGGTCTGTCTCTTTATCCATTGAGCCACCTAGCTGCTCTTCACATAGTCAGCTCTTAATAAATGTTTGTTGACTGACTAATCTTGGAGGCTATCTCATCCAACTCTAATCTGAACAGGAAGTCTGCCTATAACATTTCCTAGAAGTAAGCTTTCTAATCTTTCCTTTAAGGCTTTTAGTGATTGGGCAACTCATTATCTTCCCAAGGTAGTGCATGCCATTTTTTTGGATAGCTCTCATTGTTAGGACAGAGTTCCTGGTATCAAACTTAAATATATCAAATCAATAAACATCTAGTAAACACCTATTAAGGACCAGGAACTGTGCTAAGGGCAGGGGACGCAATAAGAAGCAAAAGGCAGTCCCTGTCCCCAAGGAGCATACAGTCTAATGGGAGAAACAACCTGCTAATATTATATAAAATAAGCCACATATAGGTAAATAGGAAATAATTAACAGGAGCGTCCCTAGAATTAAGAGGGGTTGAGAAGGGTTTCCTGTAGAAAGTAGGATTTTAGTTGGGACTTAAAGGAAGTGAGGGAGGTCAGTCATCAGAGTGGAGGAGGGAGAGTATTCTGGGCATGGGGAATAGCCAGAGAGAATGCTTAGAGCCAAGACATTGAATGTCTTGTTTTGGGGACAGCCAGGAGGCCAGCATCCCTGGGTTGAAGAGTATATTTTTGGGAATAAGGCATAGGAAAACTGGGCAAGTCACTTAACTCTGATTGTCTAGCCTTTGCTGCTCTTCTGTCTTAGACTTGATAGGAAAGGAAGAAGGAGGAGGAGGAGGAGGAAGAGAAGGAGGAGGAGGAAGAGGAGGAGAAGCAGAAGAAGAAGGAGAAGAAGAAGAAGAAGAAGAAGAAGAAGAAGAAGAAGAAGAAGAAGAAGAAGAAGAAGAAGAAGAAGAAGAAGAAGAAGAAGAAGAAGAAGAAGAAGAAGAGGAGGAGGAGGAGGAGGAGGA
>NW_025390804.1:0-7619 GCF_016433145.1 Gracilinanus agilis | reverse complement strand
ATATATATATATATATATCATAAGAAGCTCCAAAAATACATTAGAAGACCAAGGAAGAGATACTTTTAAGAATTATGGGTAGGAGACTTTGACCAAATAAAGGATAAAGTGGGTAACAGGGGAGGAAATAGTTTTGTTTCTACAAAACTGAAAAGCTTTTGCATAAACAAAATCAATGTAGTTAAAACTGAAAGGGTAAGTTATCTAGAAAAGAAAATGTTGTAACAAGTTTCTCTGACAAAAAGCCTAATATACCATATATACATAAATAGAATATGGAACTTACTTAAATATATAAGGAATAAGAATCATTACTCAATAGTTAATGTTCAAAAGACATCTGAGCTATCAATAATCATAAGAGGAAATGTTGCAAATCATTAATTGTAACAGAAATTCAAAGTAGGACTATTTTAAGATTCTACATTACATTCATCATGGCGAAAAAGGAACATGACAATGATTGGAGGGGAAATGTAGCAGGGCAGGCACACTAAGGCATTGGTGCTAGAATTATACAGGAATTAGTCCAGCTATTCTGAAAAACAACATGGAATTATACACTTTACACATTCTTTCAGTCATTTCCTATCAGAAATAAAAGAAAAAAGAGCAATATGTATAAAAATACATATTATCACATATAGATATAATTAAAGACTACTGATACATAAGAAATTATAAACTGGATGAATTTAGAGAAAACTGTGAAGAGTTATAAATTGATACATAATGAAGTAAGAAAAAGGAAAAGAATAATTTATGAGATGACTATGGCACTGTAAAGAGAAAATGATAAATGGAATGACTAACCATAATTCCAGAGAACCTATGATGAAACATACTATCTATTGTGATAATGAAATTAAATCTGCCCTGTTAATCCTTAACCTAATCACCAAAGGTGAGAATATCCCCACTTAATTCACAAGTTGGGAGGTCGGTGACCCATTTGTGCTAGAGTAAGTGACAAATCAAAATTTACTGACTGCCTCCTGGGCAATCCTAAGAAAAGTGTCTGTTGTGATTAGACAGGTAAACTAAGAGGAAGGCACAGGAAATGATAAAAAAAAGAAGTCCCTTTAAAAGAGAGTTCAGTCTTCTTCATCTTGTTTGTGACTTGGACCTGGAGGATTGCTGGACCTGGGACCCTGAGACCTTGGTGAGACTGTTCTTAAATCTTTCCCTTAGAACTACACGTGGTCAGTGAAGAAGGCTGACTACCTTAGCCTCGGGAGTAGGCCCTTGATTGGGAGAAGCCCTTATGACTAAACCCCTTGTTAACTGACTTTTAGGCTCTCCAGTATTTATTCAGTTGGTATTTATTCAGTTCCTTGGCAACCATACCTTTAAATATTAATATATATCCAACCAAAAAACCCCTTTTCCCTCTTACACTATCTACCTCCTTATAGTGGACTAAAGGTATGGAATAAGATATATATTTTTTTTAATACAACCACTGTGTTTGATTTGTTTTGCTTGATTTTACTTACTTATTACAAAGGAAGAGTTTTTTTGTTTTGTTTTTAAGTGGGGAAGGCAAGGGAGGGGAGAATAGAAGTAATAGAAATACAGTGATGCCCCTCAAAAAAGACTCTTACTGACACATGTAAAAATGCAAAAAAGACAAAAGGAAATTGAGAGGGAAGAGACAAGGAAAACAGCTTTGAACTAAGGTGTTGAATGCATTAAGTACTTTTAAAAATATAAATTGCAAATGAAATGCGCATAAGATTGGAAGGGAAAAAAATCTTTAAAACAATTTTCTTTGATAAAAGTCTCATTTCCAAGATACATAAGTAACTAAGAGCCATTTACCAATTGACAAGTGGTCAAAGGATATGAACAAGATGTTTTCAAGAAAAAAAAATACAAGTCATCTCTTGAGACATGAAAAAAAAACAACTCCCAATTACTGTGATATTAAGAGATGCTAAAAACAAAGAAACAGAAAAATTTACATGAATTGATGCAAAGTAAACAGAGCTGAGAAAACAACATACCACAATGACTGCCAGCACAATCAAAAGTAAGTAAATTAGGCTGTGATTTGGTCTAAAGAATCTGAAAAGCAATTTGGAACTAACCTCCAAAAAGTCACTAACCTATGTTTACCTACCAGAGATAACCATACTAGGTCAAAGTCCCAAAGAGATTAAAAAAAAATTCTCTATATACAAAAACATTTAAAGCAAATCTTTTTTTTAGTGGCAAAGAACTGGAAATTAAAGGGATGCTTATCAATTGGGAGTGTGGATGAAAAAATCATGATATAAAAATTTAATGAAATTCTATTCTATTGAAAGAAATAAAGAGAAAATTTCAGGGAAACTGGAGAAGACTTGTCTGAGCTGACACAAAATGAAGGAGCAGAATTAGGAGAACAATTTATATGGCACCAACATTGTAATAATTAACATTGGGAAAGACTTAAGAACTCCAATCAACACAATAACCAACCATGATTCCAAAGGACCAATGATAAAAAATGCTACCTATTGTCCTAAGAGAGATGATGGACTATTATACAAAATGAGACATTCATTATGGAAAGGTTCAACAAAGGAGTTTTGCTTGATTAAGCACACTTGTTACAAGAATATTTGGGAGGAAGAAAGGAATGCTTGATAACAGAGCATAAAAAACCAAAATGTGCATAATAAATACTATGGCTTCATATACAATCTTCTTTTTCTGTTCTTTTTGTATATTCTCTGTGGTCAAGGAACAGTGTGTGTACCTAGCTGATTTATTTGGAATGAAACCTTTTAAAATTGGTTCACAAGCACAATGCTCTGAACTGAATGACACAAACAAAAAATAAGAATGCCACTATAAACAAGTTAATTTGAAAATGGGACCAGTTTTCATCCCTGCAAACTTTAAACAAAAATTTGGAGCAGATAATAAGACCTAATCTATTAAAAGAAGTAGTCTCAATCAAATTAAACTTCACTCTATATTTCAAGGGAGAAGTAGACAGTGGATATATGCTAAAATCACCTCAAAATTAGCTGGCTGTTACTTTAAGTTGTTTTTCCAATCATACACACACAATTAGCACTATTGCTTTAGTTTTATGCTTAATCGTATATTACATTTAAATATTTAGAAGTTCTATCTCCACTCCCCAACCACCACTCCAAGCTCAATTGTACTTTTCATTCCCCTCCCCCCAAATCCCTAAGTACTTACATGGGCTGACATCTCTGTATCTGTTTCGATTTCTATTTTCTAGAGATTTCGCCACTTTATGAGGGTAGTCATGGGACTGACTTCGAATTTCCTTAAAATAATAAAAATATAATTTAATAATCAAACTTCTCATCATGTAAGCAACAAAATATTTTCCTAGTCACTAAATAAGCTATCTTTGACAAAAGCATGAGCAAGAAAATATATGAATGGTGCATGTAAAAGTACAGCTAATTTAATTGTTTACTAAGATATAATAGGGGGGAAATTTTACGATTGCTAATTTAATGACCATACTGATGAAATTACAGATGTATTGAAATTATTACTAATTTATTGAGAAAAGAAACAAAGAAACAGTATGTAAATGTGCTATGCAAAGCAATAGAAATAGTATTTAAGAAATTGGGGAAAACAGTTAGATCAAGTATACACCAAAGAAAGCAATTCTGGAGGTAACACGATCTTGAAAGCAGAGGGATACTTTATAAGACCTCAGGGAAATAAAGATAAAAAAGGAACAGAAAAAAAATATTAATACTCCCAAAAGATCATCAAAAGAGAATTAAAACTACCCAAACTCATACCACCTTTTTCATCCTTACAAAAGTTTTATGAAATGATGGACAAGTGTAATGAGGGTATTGTTGATGAATGCAAAAGAAGGGAAGAGATAAGCTCCAACAAATAAATTCTCCATAGCAGAAGGCAACTTCAGTGTTACACAATGACTGAAAGAGGAAAAAACTACCAGATCTCACTGTGTTTACTGACCACTGATTAAAAAAGAGAAAGGAAAAAAGCTCAATGGGAGAACAAGTCTTAACCAGGAGATTCTAACAGCCCCTCATGATAATATTATACAAAATTCCCTGATAAATTTAACTTCAGAGACTAATCTGTTCAGGGATCCTCATTATTTTAATGTTTAAGTAAGGTATTAAAAAAAGAAAGTTGAAAGTTCATCAAGAGTTTTCCAAAATCTCTGGAAATGCTCTGCACAATGATTGAGTAGCATAGGCTCTTCATGTTTTTCCAATTTTTCCCCATTTACATGTGACATTGGGCTGAATAGAGGCAGTTTAATGAAGTGGAAAGAATGCTTGATATGGAGCCTCAGGACATTGATTTAAATTTCAACTCTGCAATCTATAATTTCTTATTTGGCGAGTTGCTTAAACTCTCCCATTTGTCAGTTCCCTAATCTATAAAATGAAGGAGTTGGCCTAGATAATTCCATAGGTCCTTTCCAGATATAAAATTCTCTAATTCCAAGGTTGAAATACAATACAAAATACAATAAAAAAAGACTACTCAAAAAAGACCATTCACATAAGACAAACTAAATGGAAAAAAATTCTGTCTACTGGTGGTCTCCAGTCAGTCAATAAACATTTCTTATGCACCAGGCACTCTGCTAAGTGTTGTAGATATATAAAAAGATACGAAAGAAAATTCTTGGCCTCAAAAGGCTCGCAATCTAATTGGAAAGGTAAGTAAACAAACGTGTTGCTGTTATTCACTTGTTTTTTAGTCATGCCCAACTTTTCATAACCTCATTTGGAGCTTTCCTGATATATGTACTGCTGAAGCAAGCACTTTGAGTGGAGCTTTCTTGGCAAAGAACTAGAGTGGTTTGTCATTTCTTTCTCCAGCTCATTTTATAGAAGAAGAAACTGAGGCCAACAGGATTAAGTGATTTGCCCAAGGTCACATAGCTATTAAGTGTCTGAGACCAAATCTGAACTTAGTGAGTTTTCCTGATTCTATCCACTGCACCACCCAGCTGTTCTCAATCAAATATTTACCAATAAGAAATATACAGGATAAATAGAAAACAAAAGAAGGAACTAGATTTAAGAAGTTGGGAAAGGCTTTCTGAAGAAGCTAGGAGGCAGAGTTGAGGAGAAAGCCTTCCAAAGAGAGGGGACAGCAAGAGGCAAAGAGACCAGTGTCACTGGATCAAAAGAGTATGTGGAGGAAGGGGAGTATAAGGTCTAAGAAAAGTAATTGTGTGTTATTAAAAGTTTGGGGTCTCTGAACTAAATTTCCTGTGAGCCCACTGGCTTCCTGTGGAAGTTTAGGGGTCTTTGAACTACATTTCCCATGAGCTCAATGGTTTCCTGTCTTGGGTAATGATGTAGATAATTACATAATGAAGTATACAAGATAAAATCAAGTGCCAGGACTAGCACTGCCTCTTTTCCTCCTGAAGCAGCATAGTGGCAGCAGGTAATGGCGGGTCTTTCAAACAGCCTGAGATAGGCACGTGGTTTCATTTTTCTAATGGCTACCAATAAATAAATCTTTTAAAATCTTTCCTTCTATATTCATTTTATTTTTTACATTTTTGGCAACTACTTGAAGTTTGGGGAAAAAAAAATCCTCAAATTTTCAGATAGCTGAGCAAGCTACACTTCTCCTGACATGGCTGGCCTACTTCTGCCAGTTTTTTGTCGTTTTGTTTTTTCTCTCCTCCCTGTTCTCCCCAGTCACCTGGCTACCTTCCTTTGAGTGGCTTTTAGGGGAAAGGGGAAAGTTACTTTTCTGGTAAGAGCCATACTTTTGTGAGAGCTCCAGCAGCTTATTCCTGCCTGCCATTCATTATCTTCCTGATCCCCAAGGCTGCAGATCCAGCCAATGCTGGCCACCCCCACCCGCCCCTCAATGGAAGCTCCTGCCGCCACTGATCCCAGATCCTGACTGTTCCCTGTTCCTGCCTTACATTCCCCCATCCCCTCGGATGCTGGACCCCCACCTGCCCCTCCCTGTAAAACTCCAGCTGCTCCTGCTAATGCTGCCATTGCTGATCCCAGATGCTACTTGAGTATTCTAGTCATTCCTAGAGCTCTGGAGACTTGGAAAGCATATATAACCCCACCTCTTTCTCATTGGGAACTGTCCTTACTTAGCTGCTCTGAGTGTGTTTCCGCTTAGACAATAATTAGCCTCCTAAAGGGAAGCCCAGGTGTATTTCCTCTTAGACATCTACGTGGGTTTTCAAGTCTGTAGCTTTTCTAGCCCCCACCCCAGTTGGCTTCAAACAGGAAGTAGAATGGCAAGCATGGCCCAATTGCCTATTTCAAACAGACCCCAGTTGTGGGATATTTTTTATCCCTACCATTCCTGGGTGTATTGGTCCTTGCAATTATCCTGCCTGAGACTCAGGGGAGAGATTCATCCCCCTATGCACGCTGGCCATTTGGACCTGTTCAATCTCTTGTTACGATTAAAAATGATAAAGACTGATATAATAATATAAATTAGTATTTTAATTAAAGCCATGTTGATAGGGATAAAA
Organism: Gracilinanus agilis; assembly: GCF_016433145.1. Classification (NCBI taxonomy): domain Eukaryota; kingdom Metazoa; phylum Chordata; class Mammalia; order Didelphimorphia; family Didelphidae; genus Gracilinanus; species Gracilinanus agilis. The sequence continues at coordinate 1,120 of NW_025390804.1, read as the reverse complement.
TCATTAGGTTGCGTGCCTGTAAGAATTCACACTGCCTCCACCATTTATACCTTTCAAATTGTCCCGCGCCTGCTAGCTAAGAGAGACCAGTTCAAAGTCACTTCCCCCTATTTAAAGCTGTCCCTCACCTTGAATACGTAATCCAAAACAGGAAACCCGTTGGACCACAGGAAATGTAGTTTTAAGGTCCCCACGTGTCCATAGGAAATATATAACATACTTTTAAATGGCATCTCCCAAATTCCAATTATATAATTCCCCCTGAGATCCAGCAAAAAAAAAAGGTTGGCCCTTTTTTCTTCGCTGGATCTGTAAACATAGACAACTTCTAATTTCAGGAATTTGGGGATAAAAGAAATACATGAACGAATGGATAAAATTAAACACTCTGAACCATACCCATTATGAGGTCATGCACACTATGCTCAGTGCAGAGCTCAGATAAAAGAAACTTGAATGGAACTTTTAAAAGTTTGGAGGTAAAATTAGTAAACCTCCTCAGACCAATATTTTTTTTTGAAAGTCTGCTATCTTATTGTACTTTGCTGATTGCTAGTTTTATGATTAATTTTGTTGTTTTAAGTTCATATGTTAATCTGATCAATACCTATTTGTTACACTAAATCATTTTAAGCTAAGTTTTTGACTATTAGATAAATTCTGTTCATGATTTTCTTGAATTTCCCTAATAGTGAACAAGTCTATTCTGAGGGTAAAAAGGTTTTTGACTACAGTCATTTGCTTATATTATTGTATTTCCTAATTTCTTTAAGGTTTAAAAAAATTTTTAAGTTTATCTGTATTAAGCTAATATTTATTCTGTAATATGATTTTACTGAATCTGTACCGTTTCCCCATGATTCTACTGAACAACATTTTTTTTTAAGTTGTAAAAAGCCCATAAGTCTCATGTATCCTAGATTTGTCATCTCAACTATCAGGATCACATATTGCCTTAATAGTTTTTATTCTATCCTTACAATTGTATACAACTTTTGAAGAATATGATGCCTTAAGAATTTAAATTGTAATTTTATAAAAGGTCTTTAAAACTGAATTTAGAATTTTATAGTAACTTCTGAATGGATGATATATATAAATTTATATATATATATATATA
>NW_025390803.1:0-5806 GCF_016433145.1 Gracilinanus agilis | reverse complement strand
TGTGTGTAATAGAATATCCTGTTTTCTTATTCACTCAAGTTTCTCTTGGTGTCCCCTGCTATTCACCCCCTCTTTCCCATCCCCCATGCCATCTTAGATTATTTAGTGTTCCACCCTCACCCTGTGAATTATTCTTCTTATTACTATAATAGTGAATATTATAATAGTGAATAGAGTTCACTACAGAGAATTAAACATAACATTTCTCTACATAGGAATACAGATAATTAGATCTCACTGAGGCCCTTAAAAAGGCAGATTTAAAAATTATAAGTTTTCTTTCTTTCCCCTCTGTATCTTATTTACCTTTTCAGGTTTCTCTCGATTTTTGTGGTTGGATATCAAACTTTCCATTTAGCCCTGGTCTTTTCTGTGCAAATACCTGGAATTCTTCAATTTTGTTGAATGCCCATACTTTCCCCTGGAAATATATAGTCAGTTTTGATGGGTAGTTGATCCGTGGTTGCAGGCCCAGCTCTCTTGCCTTTCTGAATATTGTATTCCACGCCTTGCGGTCTTTTAGCGTTGAGGCTGCCAGATCCTGATTGGTGCTCCTTGATATTTGAATTGTTTCTTTCTGGCTTCTTGTAAGATTTTTTCTTTCGCTTGGAAACTCTTGAATTTTGCAGTGATATCTCTTGGTGTTTTCCTTTCTTGATCGAATGTAATGGGTGTTCTATGGATCCTTTCAATGTCTATGTTGCCCTCTTGTAGGACTTCAGGGCAATTTTGCTGAATTATTTCTGTTAGTATGGAGTCCAGGTTTCTATTAATTTCTGGTTTTTCTGGAAGACCGATTATTCTCAAATTGTCTCTTCTAGACCGGTTTTCTTGGTCTGCCACTCTCTTATTGAGATATTTCATGTTTCCTTCTATTTTTTCAGTCTTTTGGCTATGTTTTATTTGTTCTTGTTGTCTTGAGAGATCATTAGTTTCTACTTGCTCAATTCTAGCCTTTAGGGATTGATTTTCGGCTATAATCTTTCGGTTTTCGGCCATAATCTTTTGGTTTTCGGCCATAATCTTCTGGTTTTCGGCCATAATCTTCTGGTATTCGGCCATAATCTTCTGGTATTCCTTTTCAATCTGGTCATTTCTGGAGTTCAAATTTGCTTATCAGTTCATTTGGTTTCTGAGCCTCACTTTCCAATTGCATGATTCTACCTTTTAAACAGTTATTTTCTTGCCAGATCTCTTCCATTTTCCTCAAAATCTCAGTTTTGAACTAACTCTTCCATAGCTTGTGAGGAGTTTTCCTTATTTGAGGAGGGTCCGGATGCTTGTTTGTTCTCCTCCTCTGTTTGCTTGGTTGTCTGGATTTTCTCTGTGTAAAAGCTGTCGAGTGTTAAAGACTTCTTTTTCTTGTTGTTATTCTTTCTCTTCTGAACTTCCTGAGGCTGAGTAGCCATCATTACCCCAGCAGCTTCTCAGATTTATCCTCGCACTCAGTGTCTGTCCTCTGCAGGAGGTTCCTTTACATGTCTCAGGGCGTTGTTTCCACAGTCGTATACCCGTCTGCACTGGTTCCCCACTTAGACTTTAGTTCCTGGCTCTGTCTGCCTCCACCCACGCCTCCGCAGTGCCTGCGTTCTGCTCAACCTGCGCTGTGCGCCCTGCGTCCTGTGCCCGCGCTCAGATTTTGCCTGCTTTCTTTGGCTTAATGGGGTCCTAAGTCTTGCTGCTCTCAGGAACAGGCCCCGGAGCTGCCAATGACTCGATGGGTGCCCCAAACTTGCTCTATTTCTTTTTAGCTGGCTTCAGAGCTCTAGATCTTGTGTGTGGAGGGGATGGGGGTGGGGCGGTTGCTCAGCCCGCGATTTAGTGAGAGCCCTTTATAGCCTGGAAATGTCTCGATTCCACGTACCTTCCACGCTGTGCCCTGTTGTGGGGTTCCTCCGTTCGTCTGGACTTGTTTTTATGTCCCCTTGAGGAGTTTTGTGTGTTTAGGTCAGGAGAGGTTAAGAGCTGCTTCTTACTCTGCCGCCATCTTAACCCGGAACTCATGTACATATATCTTAAACAAACACATATATATGTGTGAATGAAAACCTGGTAAGGCCACTCTAGGCCTTCAACCAAAGCACTGTTAAAAATATTGAAGCACATTATCAAAAGCATATTCCTGTTTCTATAGGTACTCCTTTAGAGACCTTGTACTAGGTTCACATTGACCAATTAATGACAGCTTTTTGTCCTGTCATTCAAACGGTTTTGTATTCACTAAACTGTATTTATCTATTCCATACCTATCCATATTTTTCACAAGGATTTTATGAAAAACTATCAGATGCATTGTAATATTGTTTCATTTTTGCTATTTCATTCCCCAATCAATCTATCTAGTTCTTGGATAAAAAAATAATGATGTTAATTTGATATGACCTTGTTGTTCCTTCATGTGACTTTAATGGTCACTGATTCATTTTCAAAATAGTATTCTTCTCCGAGTCTCATGACAATAGCTAATTCTAGAGTAATACTATATCTGAAATAATGGACCATATGAGGATTACCAATCAGGATAGTGGGTTCCCAGGGCTAAAGTTACAGAGACAAAAGGATTACAATCTCTAGCTTAGGAGGGCTTATCCTAATAATTGGTAAAGCTTCGAGGAAGATGACCAGAGAGTAGGAAGAGAAATGAAACCTAGGGAGAGCCTGTCCAAGATATAGACTATGGATTCAGAGTCAGAAGATCTGATTTAAAGTTTTCAGAATCCTGATCATATAATTTCTGGTTGTTGTACCTACCTCCCAAATTTAAATAATGCACTGGAAAAAATTAAGGGCTAAGAACATTGTGGCAGCTGAGTTGGAAGAATGTCTTAAGCATAAATCTTACCTCATTTATCTTCCTATTTTTATAAATAAGAGGATGAGAGCAGAAAAGTTAATTAATACTCCCAAATGATTCCAGTAATAGCAGTGATAGTCTAAAAATTCAGTCCTTATCATCTTTGGCTCTCAGGGGCTTCCTATTGAAGTCAAGGAATAGTTTTGGAGGCACAAGTTAAAAAAAGTGTTTTATAGATAGTTGTTGGATTTTGAATTTTTATTTTGGAGAATGTCTTCATGGGTTTTTTTTTTTCTGTACGAGTACAATCATTAGGTCAGAATTCCCCAATTTTAAAGAAATTTTCTTTTTCCATCTCTGAAACTGCCTCCCTAATTGGGTGATTTTTGTAAATTTTTGTAAATTGACAATAGCCTTGAAGGGGCAAAATTATTATTTCTTTTTTATGAGCATTCTAGGAAAAGACAAGCTACCCATTGATAATTGAATAAATAGCATTGTATCAGCTGAGATATAAGATAAAAGCAAGGCTATTTAATGTATTGTGTTTTCCTTTGTAATGGAAAGATTACTACTTTATGATGATGATGATAGCATGAAGAAGGTAAACACTGTTAAAATAATTTTTTCTTGCCTTCATGCTCTTCTTTTAGCCCATTCTGGAAGTAAGAATGAATTTACCTTCCTAAAACATCAATTTTATTCCGTTATTTCCTAGTTTATCAGCCTTCAGAAATGAATATTCTGGAATGATCCAGACTCCTTACACTGATTTTTTTTGTTATACATTTCCACAAAACATAAAAAATATTTTAACAATAATTTAAAAAATTGATTTCCAAATTCTCTTCCTTTTCTGGCCCTTCCTCTTACTTAGCAAGGCAAGCGATTTGATTTTCATTATATTTTAAGGTCATGCAAAACTTACTTTCATATTAGTCATGTTTGAAAAGAAAACACAGAAAAAGACAAGAAAAAATTATGCTTCAATTTTACTTAGAGTTCATTAGTTCTTTCCCTGGAGGCGAATAGCATTTTTTGTCATGGGTACTTTGGAATTGCTTTGGGATCATTGTCTTGCTCAGAGTAGCTAAGGCTTTCATGGTTGATCATTCTTACAATGTTGCTATTTCTGCTATATTGGGTTTTAAACTTCAAATCTGGTATGTTCCTCTTTTTTTTTAGAGGATATTCATTCTTTTTATTTTATTTTATTTTTTAAACATTTATTAATATTCATTTTTAACATGGTTACATGATTCATGCTCCTACTTTCCCCTTCACTCCCCACACCCCCCCCCCCCGTCCCCACCCATGGCCGACGCACATTTCCACTGGTTTTATCATGTGTCCTTGATCAAGACCTATTTCCAAATTGTTGGTAGTTGCATTGGTGTGGTAGTTTTGAGTCCACATCCCCAATCATGTCCACCCCGACCCATGCGTTCAAGCAGTTGTTTTTCTTATATATTTCCTCTCCTGCAGTTCTTCCTCTGAATTTGGGTAGCGTCTTTACCATAAATCCCTCAGAGCTGTCCTGTTGGTACAGAAGTCCATTGCATTTGATTTTACCACAGTATATCAGTCTCTGTGTACAATGTTCTTCTGGCTCTGCTCCTTTCGCTCTGCATCAGTTCCCGGAGGTCTTTCCAGTTCGCCTGGAACTCCTCCAGTTTATTATTCCTTTGAGCACAATAGTATTCCATCACCAGCATATACCACAATTTGTTCAGCCATTCCCCAATTGAAGGACATACCCTCCTTTTCTAGTTTTTTGCCACCACAAAGAGTGCAGCTATAAATATTTTCATACAAGTCTGTTTATTTATGATCTCTTTGGGGGTACAAAAAAACCCAACAATGGTATGGCTGGATCAAAGGGCAGGCATTTTTTTATAGCCCTTTGAGCATAGATCCAAATTGCCAGCCAGAATGGTTGGATCAGTTCACAACTCCACCAGCAATGCATTAATGTCCCAATTTTGCCACATCCCCTCCAGCATTCATTGCTCTCCCAATCTGCTAGGTGTGAGGTGATACCTCAGAGTTGTTTTGATTTGCATTTCTCTAATTATTAGAGATTTGGAACACTTTCTCGTGTGCTTATTGATTCTTTTGATTTCTTTACCTGAAAATTGCCTATTCATGTCTCTTTTCCATTTATCAATTGGGGAATGGCTTGATTTTTTATACAATTGATTTAAGTCCTTGTATATTTGAGTAATTAGACCCCTGTCAGAGTTTTTTGTTATAAAGATTTTTTCCCAATTTGTTGTTTCCCTTCTGATTTTCACTACATTGTTTTTGTTTGTACAAAAGCTTTTTAGTTTAATATAATCAAAACCATTTAATTTACATTTTGTAATTTTCTCTAACTCTTGCTTGGTTTTAAAGTCTCCTTTCCCAGAGATCTGACAAGTATACTATTCTGTGTTCATTTAATTTATTTATAGTTTCCCTCTTTATATTCAAGTCATTCACCCATTCTGAATTTATCTTGGTGTAGGGTGTGAGATGTTGATCTAGACCTAATCTCTCCCATATTGTTTTCCAAATTTCCCAGCAGTTTTTTTCAAATAGTGGATTCATGTCCCAAAAGTTGGGCTCTTTGGGTTTATCATACACTATCTTGCTGATGTCATTTACCCCAAGTCTATTCCACTGATCCTCCTCTCTATCACTTAGGCAGTACCATATTGTTTTAATGACTGCTGCTTTATAGTATAGTTTAATATCTGGTACTGCTAGGCCCCCTTCCTTCACATTTTTTTTCATTATTTCCCTTGATATTCTTGATCTTTTGTTATTCCAAATGAAATTTGTTATAGTTTTTTCTAATTCAGTAAAGAAGTTTTTTGGTAGCTTGATAGGTATGGCACTAAATAGGTAAATTAATTTGGGTAGAATGGTCATTTTTATAATGTTAGTTCGTCCTACCCATGAGCAATCAATGGCTTTCCAATTGTTTAGATCCAGTTTTATTTGTTTGGAAAGTGTTTTGTAGTTGTTTTC
>NW_025390802.1:0-7777 GCF_016433145.1 Gracilinanus agilis | reverse complement strand
CTTTTTAGCTTAATATAATCAAAACCATTTAATTTACATTTTGTAATTTTCTCTAACTCTTGCTTGGTTTTAAAGTCTTTCCTTTCCCACAGATCTGACAAGTAAACAATTCTGTGTTCACTTAACTTGTTTATAGTTTCCCTCTTTATATTCAAGTCATTCACCCATTCTGAATTTATCTTGGTGTAGGGTGTGAGATGTTGATCTAGACCTAATCTCTCCCATATTGTTTTCCAAATTTCCCAGCAGTTTTTGTCAAATAGTGGATTCATGTCCCAAAAGTTGGGCTCTTTGGGTTTATCATACACTGTCTTGCTAATGTTATTAACCCCAAGTCTATTCCATTGATCCTCCTCTCTATCTCTTAGCCAGTATCATATTGTTTTGATGACTGCTGCTTTAGAGTATAGTTTAATATCTGGTACTGCTAGGCCCCCTTCCTTCACATTTTTTTTTTCATTATTTCCCTTGATATTCTTGATCTTTTGTTATTCCAAATGAAATTTGTTATAGCTTTTTCTAATTCAGTAAAGAAGTTTTTTGGTAGCTTGATAGGTATGGCGTTAAATAGGTAAATTAATTTGGGTAGAATTGTCATTTTTATTATGTTAGCTCGTCCTACCCATGAGCAATCAATGGCTTTCCAATTGTTTAGATCCAGTTTTATTTGTTTGGAAAGTGTTTTGTAGTTGTTTTCATATAATTGCTGTGTTTGTTTTGGTAGGTAGATTCCTAAGTGTTTTATATTGTCTAGGGTGATTTTGAATGGTGTTTCTCTTTCTACTTCTTGCTGCTCTAGGGTGTTGGAAATGTATAGAAATGCTGATGATTTATGTGCATTTATTTTGTATCCTGCCACTTTGCTAAAGTTGTTGATTATTTCTACAAGCTTCTTAGTTAATTCTCTAGGATTTTTTAAGTAGACCATCATATCATCTGCAAAGAGTGATAACTTAGTCTCCTCCTTGCCTATTTTGTTACCTTCAATTTCTTTTTCTTCTCTAATTGCAACTGCTAGTGTTTCTAGTACTATGTTGAATAATAGAGGTGATAATGGGCATCCTTGTTCTACTCCTGATCTTATTGGGAAGGTTTCTAATTTATCCCCATTGCATATGATGTATGTTGATGGTTTTAGGTATATACTGTTTATTATTTTTAGGAAAGGTCCTTCTATTCCTATACTTTTCAGTGTTTTCAATAGGAATGGATGCTGTATTTTGTCAAAGGCTTTTTCGGCATCTATTGAGATAATCATGTGATTTTTGTTTGTTAGACTGTTGATATGGTCAATTATGTGGATGGTTTTCCTAATGTTGAACCAACCTTGCATTCCTGGCATAAATCCCACCTGATCATGGTGGATGATCTTCTTAATTACTTGTCGGAGTCTCTTTGCTAGTATTCTATTTAAGATTTTTGCATCTATGTTCATTAGGGAGATTGGTCTGTAGTTTTCTTTCTCTGTTTTTGATCTCCCTGGCTTTGGAATCAGTACCATATTTGTGTCATAAAAGGAATTTGGTAGGACTCCTTCTTTGCTTTTCCTATCAAATAATTTGTATAGTATTGGGATTAGTTGCTCTTTGAATATCTGATATAATTCACTTGTGAATCCATCAGGCCCTGGCGACTTTTTCTTAGGGAGTTCTTTGATGGCTTGTTCAATTTCTTTTTCTGATATGGGATTATTTAGGTATTCTATTTCTTCTGCTGTTAATCTAGGCAGTTTATATTTTTGTAAATATTCATCCATATCTCCTAAATTGTTATATTTATTGCCATATAATTGGGCAAAATAGTTTTTAATGATTGCCTTAATTTCCCTTTCATTAGAGGTGAGGTCTCCCTATTCATCTTTGATACTATCAATTTGGTTTTCTTCTTTCCTTTTTTTTATTAGAATGACCAGTACTTTGTCTATTTTATCTGTTTTTTCAAAGTACCAGCTTCTAGTCTTATTTATTAATTCAATAGTTCTTTTACTTTTGATTTTATTAATTCCTCACTTGGTTTTTAGTATTTCTAATTTAGTTTTCATCTGGGGATTTTTAATTTGCTCGCTTTCTAATTTTTTGAGTTGCATGCCCAATTCATTGATCTCTGTCCTCCTTAATTTGTTAATATATTCACTCAAGGATATAAATTTCCCCCTGAGTACTTCCTTGGCCGCATCCCACATAGTATGGTAGGATGTCTCATCATTGTCATTTTCTTCAATGAAATTGTTGATTGTTTCTATGATTCCTTCTTTGACAAATTGGTTTTGAAGAATCATTTTATTTAATTTCCAATTGGTTTTTGATTTTCCTGTCCAGGTGCCCTTACTAATTATTATTTTTATTGCTTTATGATCTGAGAAGTTTACATTTATTATATCTGCTCTTTTGCATTTGTTTGTAATTATTCTATGCCCTATAACATGGTCAATCTTTGTGAATGTATCATGTGCAGCTGAAAAGAAGGTGTATTCCTTTTTGTCCCTATTTATTTTTCTCCACATATCAATTACATCTAATTTTTCTAGGACTTCATTCACCTCTCTTACCTCTTTCTTAATTATTTTTTGGTTTGATTTATCTAGATCTGACAGAGGAATATTTAGATCTCCCACTAGTATGGTTTTACTATCTATTTCCTTCTTGAGCTCTGCCAGTTTCTCCGTTATGAATTTGGATGCTATACCACTTGGTGCATATATATTGAGCAGTGTTATTTCCTCATTGTTTATAGTGCCTTTAATCAGGATGTAATGACCTTCCCTGTCTTTTTTAATCATGTCTATTTTTACTTTGGCTTTGTCAGAAATCATAATAGCCACTCCTCCCTTCTTTTTCTCATTTGATGCCCAAAAGATTTTGCTCAAGCCCTTTACCTTTAACTTGTGTCTGTCCACCTGCCTCATATGTGTTTCTTGTAGACAACATATGGTGGGATTTTGGTTTCTAATCCACTCTGCTATTTGCTTCCCTTTTATGAGCGAGTCCATCCCATTCACATTCAGAGTTATAATCATCAGTTGTGCATTTGCTGACATTTTAGAATCCTCCCCTCTTCCTACCCCCTTTTTCCTTATACTATTTCCTTTTAAATCAGTGGTTTGCTATTGAGCCACTATCCCTTATCCTCTCCCTTGATTAACTTCCTTTTCTACCCCATCCCTTATTTTCCCCCTCTTTTTGTTTTTAAAGGCCTTATGAATTCCCTCCCCCTTCTTCTCCCCTCCCTTTTTTTGATCTCCCCACTCTCCTGCTCCCCTTGGTTTATCCCTTCTGACTTTCTCAGAAGGGTTAGATAAGAGTTTTATGTCCCAATGGATAGTATAGCTACTCTTCCCTCTCCGGGTTGATTACACTAAGAGTAAGGTTTGATTATTACCTCTTAATGCTCTCTTCCTCTCCTTCTTATAATAATATTTGCCCCCTCTCCCTCCCATGCCCTCTTTGTGTGTAATAGAATATCCTATTTTCTTATTCACTCAAGTTTCTCTTGGTGTCCCATGCTATTCATCCCCTCTTTCCCATCCCCCATGTCGTCTTAGATTATTTAGTGTTCCACCCTCACCCTGTTAATTATTCTTCTGATTACTATAATAGTGAATATTATAATAGTGAATAGAGTTCACTACAGAGAATTATACATAACATTTCTCTACATAGGAATACAAATAATTAGATCTTACTGAGGCCCTTAAAAAGGCAAGTTTAGAAATTATAAATTTTCTTTCTTTCCCCTCTGTATCTTATTTACCTTTTCATGTTTCTCTTGATTTTTGTCGTTGGATATCAAACTTTCCATTTAGCCCTGGTATTTTCTGTGCAAATACCTGGAATTCTTCAATTTTGTTGAATGCCCATACTTTCCCCTGGAAATATATAGTCAATTTTGATGGGCAGTTGATCCGTGGTTGCAGGCCCAGCTCTCTTGCCTTTCTGAATATCGTATTCCAAGCCTTGCGATCTTTTAGCATGGAGGCTGCCAGATCCTGTGTGATCCTGATTGGTGCTCCTTGATATTTGAATTGTTTCTTTCTGGCTTCTTGTAAGATTTTTTCTTTTGCTTGGAAACTCTTGAATTTGGCAATTATATTTCTGGGTGTTTTCTTTTCTTGATCGAATGTCGCAGGTATTCTATGAACCCTTTCAATGTCTATATTGCCCTCTTGTTGTAGGACTTCAGGCAATTTTGCTGAATTATTTCTGTTAGTATGGAGTCCAGGTTTCTATTAATTTCTGGTTTTTCTGGGAGACCAATTATTCTCAAATTGTCTCTTCTAGACCAGTTTTCTTGGTCTGTCACTCTCACATTGAGTTATTTCATGTTTCCTTCTATTTTTTCAGTCTTTTGACTTTGTTTTATTTGTTCTTGTTATCTTGAGAGATCATTAGCTTCTATTTGCTCAATTCTAGCCTTTAGGGATTGATTTTCGGCTATAATCTTCTGGTTTTTGACCATAATCTTCTGGTTTTCGGCCATAATCTTCTGGTATTCCTTTTCAACCTGGTCATTTCTGGTGTTCAATTTGCTTATCAGTTCATTTGATTTCTGAGCCTCACTTTCCATTTGCAAGATTCTACCTTTTAAACAGTTATTTTCTTGCCAGATCTCTTCCATTTTCCTCAAAATCTCAGTTTTGAACTCTTCCATAGCTTGTGAGGAGTTTTCCTTATTTGAGGAGGGTCTGGATGCTTGTTTGTTTTCCTCCTCCGTTTGCTCGGTTGTCTGGATTTTCTCTGTGTAAAAGTTGTCCAGTGTTAAAGACTTCTTTTTCTTGTTGTTAATCTTTCTCTTCTGAACTTCCTGAGACTGGGTAGCCATCGTTAGCCCAGCATCTTCTCAGGTTTATCCTGGCGCTCGGGGTGTCCGCGGTCAAGCCCCCTGGTGGACCCCCTTGCTTGATCCTCTGCTGTAGGTTTCTTTACAAGTCTCAGGGCACTGCTTCCACAGTCATATACCCGTCTGCACTGGTTCCCCACTCAGGGTTTCAGAGCTTTAGCTTGTGGCTGTGTCTGTCTCCTCCCACGCCTCTGCGGCTCCTGCGTTCTGCTCCCGTGCTCAAATTTTGTGTGTGTTTGTTAGCTTTTTGGGGTCCTAAATCTTGCTGCTCTCAGGAACCGGCCCTGTAGCTGCCAATGACTCGATGGGTGCCCCAAACTTCCTCTATTTCTTTTTAGCTGGCTTCGGTGCTATAGATGTTGTGTGTGTGGAGGGGGTGGGAGTGGGGTGGTTGCTCAGCCCGCAATTTAGTGAGAGCTGTTTCACCCCTTTATAGCTTGGAAATGCCTCGATTCCACATACCTTCCACGCTGTGCCCTGTTGTGGGGTTCCTCCGTTTGTTTGGACTTGTTTTTATGTCCCCTTGAGGAGTTTTGTGTGTTTCAGTCAGGAGAGGTTAAGAGCTGCTTCTTACTCTGCCGCCATCTTAACCCGGAACCCCAATAAAATAAAATTTTAAAAAGAACAAATAAAAATTATCAATGACCAAGTGAAAAATTCTCCCAGTCTTTAATAATATAAGAAATGCAAATTAAAACAACTACAGAGGGCCATCTACTTAATATAACAATATTAGCTTGGGCTTGGCAAAGTCACTTCAAACATAAAATTTAATAATGAATTTTTTTGGAGCATAATTATAATAATTTTGCTATTGAAGGATAAAATAAATGTCTATTTAATATAATTATTAGCATGTGATTTTTATTTTAACATCTTATGAAGCCAACTTATTTTATTGTGTTATGCAAATTCATTATATTATATCATAAATATTGAAGGAATTAAGCATTTTTTCCTATGTCAAGGTTAACTGTAACTCAAAATGCCAGTGGACAATGGAAAACAAACAAATAAATAAATGAAGATAATTAAATTAGTACAGCTTGACTCTATTTATCTGACCTTTCTACTGGCCTGTGTATAATTTTAATAATCCAGGTTTCATAGTTTATAATGAATTAGGTGAACATAGTGTGCTGCAATAACTTATTTGTTAGTCTTAAAGATTAGGGATATCTTAAGTGATTGCTTTATTTTTTTTTAAGAAAAATTTTTTTCATGGTTACATGATTCATGTTCTTTCTCTCTTTCCCCCCAACCCCCACACACCATAGCTGACATGCATTTCCACTGGTTTCTACATGTCATTGGTCAAGACCTATTTCCATATTATTGATAATTGCACTAGTGTCATCATTATGAGTCTACATCCCAAACTGTGTCTGCATCAACCCATGTATTCAAGCAGTTGTTTTTCTTCTGTGTTTCCACTCCTGTAGTTCTTCCTCTGAATGTAGGTAGCGTTCTTTTCCATAAATCCCTTGGAATTGTCCTGGGTCATTGCATTGCTGCTAGGACAGAATTATATTCTATTTTACCACAGTGTATTGGTCTCTGTGTTCAATGTTCTTCTGGCTCTGCTTCTTTCACTCTGCATTAATTCCTGAAGATCTTTCCAGTTCACATAGAATTCCTCCAGTTTATTATTCCTTTGAGCACAATAGTATTCCATCACTGACAGATACCACAATTTTTCAGGCATTCCCCAATTGACGGGTATACCCTCATTTTCCAGTATTTTGCCACCACAAAGAACGCAGCTATAAATATTTTTGTACATGCCTTTTTCCCTATGATCTCTTTGGGGTACAAACTGAACAATGGTATGGCTGGATAAAAAGGCAGGCAGACTTTTAGCACTCTTTGGGCACATTTCCAAATTGCCATCCAGAATGGTTGGATCAGATCACAACTCCACCAACAGTGCATTAATGTCCCAATTTTGCCACATCCCCTCTAACATTTATTACTCTCTCCTGCTGTCATGCTCTATATTTTTAAGTGATTGCCATGTGCCAGGAATTCAAGATTTAAAAGCAAAAATGGAATAGTCCTTGCCTTCCAAAAGATTACATTCTTTCACACTAGAAAGGAATGAAATAAAGTCCTGTAAAACACTAAAACTATTTCCTTTGAAGAGTCATTTCTAGTTAGTTCTCAGTTTAGTTTGATCGTGAACAGCAAGGAAAAGCATATTTCTATGCCACCCTGAGGAGAGTATACTTCTTGGATCTCCTCAGAAGAAAAATCCCACATATCACTGATACTGTCCAAGATGGGTTCTGGAATAGCCAAAAAGAAAAAATACCGGATTTAGAGGAAGTAGTACGCGTCTAAATTCTATGATGCACACTTACTAACTGGATAACTGTGGGCAAGAAAATTAATCCATCTCTGCCTCAGTTTCCCCATCTTTAAAATTCAATTAAGAACCATAGCACTTTCCTTGGACTATTGTGAAAATCTAATGGCATGCAGAAGACTTTATAAGTCTTAAAGCAAATAAGAATACTAGTTATCAATATTATCATCATGTTCAACAGCACTGACATCATCATAAGGGGAATGGTAAAACAGTACTTACCTCTTTACAGGCACCAGGATACCCTTGTGCCATGGAAGTCTGTGTAACCACCAGAAAGTTTTCCTTTACCTCACTGAGGTAAGTCACCTGTACTCAGTGAATATCTGATGCATCCCATCTCCAGTAAAGGATGTGACCTAGGGGGTTAAAATATTACCCATAAAGAGTCCTTCCTGCTGATAATATTAAATTTAAGTGGATTAACATCAGGTATTAGCTAACTGTTCCAATCCACAAGATATACTTTTCTGATGTCAATATTTTTGTCTTTTCCCTGCCTTGATCCAAAGGAAATAGCTTGGATATAGGAAGGAAGGAAGGAAGGAAGGAAGGAAGGAAGGAAGGAAGGAAGGA
>NW_025390801.1:0-8515 GCF_016433145.1 Gracilinanus agilis | reverse complement strand
TAATGACCTTCCCTGTCTTTTTTAATCATATCTATTTTTACTTTGGCTTTGTCAGAAATCATAATAGCCACTCCTGCCTTCTTTTTCTCATTTGATGCCCAAAAGATTTTGCTCAAACCCTGAACCTTAAAATTGTGTATGTCCACCCACCTCATATATGTTTCTTGTAGACAACATATGGTAGGATTTTGGTTTCTAATCCACTCTGCTATTTGCTTTAGTTTTATGAGCGAGTTCATCCCGTTCACATTCAGAGTTATAATCATCAGTTGTGCATTTGCTGACATTTTCAAATCCTCCCCCATTCCTACCCCTTCTCCTTAAGCTATATCCTTTAAAACCAGTGGTTTGCTATTAAGACCCTATCCCTTATCCCCTCCCTTGATTGACTTCCCTTTCTACCCCCTCCGTTATTTCCCCCCCTCTTTTTGTTTTTAAAGGCCTTATGAATTCCCTCCCCCTTCTCCCCTCCCTTTTTTTGTCCTATCCACTCCCCTGCTCCCCTTGGTTTATCCCTTCTAACTTTCTCAGAAGGGTTAGATGAGTGTTTTATTTCCCAATGGATAGTATAGCTACTCTTCCCTCTCCGGGTTAATTACACTGAGATTAAGGTTTGATTATTACCTCTTTATGCTCTCTTCCTCTCCTTCTTATAATAGTATTTTTCCCCTCTCCCTCCCATGCCCTCTTTGTGTGTAATAGAATATTCTATTTTCTTATTCACTCAAGTTTCTCTTGGTGTCCCCTGCTATTCACCCCCTCTTTCCCATCCCCCATGCCATCTTAGATTATTTAGTGTTCCACCCTCACCCTGTGAATTATTCTTCTGATTACTATATTAGTGAATATTATAATAGTGAATAGAGTTCACTACAGAGAATTAAACATAACATTTCTCTACATAGAAATACAGATAATTAGATCTCACTGAGGCCCTTAAAAAGGCAAATTTAAAAATTATAAGTTTTCTTTCTTTCCCCTCTGTATCTTATTTACCTTTTGAGGTTTCTCTCGATTTTTGTGGTTGGATATCAAACTTTCCATTTAGCCCTGGTCTTTTCTGTGCAAATACCTGGAATTCTTCAATTTTGTTGAATGCCCATACTTTCCCTTGGAAATATATAGTCAATTTTGATGGGTAGTTGATCCGTGGTTGCAGGCCCAGCTCTCTTGCCTTTCTGAATATTGTATTCCACGCCTTGCTGTCTTTTAGTGTTGAGGCTGCCAGATCCTGTGTGATCCTGATTGGTTCTCCTTGATATTTGAATTATCTCTTTCTGGCTTCTTGTAAGATTTTTTCTTTTGCTTGAAAGCTTTTGAATTTGGCAATAATATTTCTAACCGATTTCTTCTCTGGGTCGAATGTAGTGGGTGTTCTATGAATCCTTTCAATGTCTATATTGCCCTCTTGTTGTAGGACTTCAGGGCAATTTTGCTGAATAATTTCTTTTAGTACAGAGTCCAGGTTTTTATTAATTTCTGGTTTTTCTGGAAGACCAATTATTCTCAAATTGTCTCTTCTAGACCGGTTTTCTTGGTCTGTCACTCTCTCATTGAGATATTTCATGTTTCCTTCTATTTTTTCAGTCTTTTGGCTTTGTTTTATTTGTTCTTGTTGTCTTGAGAGATCATTAGTTTCTACTTGCTCAATTCTAGCCTTTAGGGATTGATTTTCGGCCATAATCTTCTGGTAATCGGCCATAATCTTTTGGTTTTCGGCCATAATCTTCTTGTTTTCGGCCATAATCTTCTGGTATTCCTTTTCAATATGGTCATTTCTTGTGTTCAATTTGCTTATCAGTTCGTTTGGTTTCTGAGCCTCGCTTTCCAGTTGCAAGATTCTACCTTTTAAGCTGTTATTTTCTTGCCAGATCTCTTCCATTTTCCTCAGAATCTCAAATTTGAACTCTTCCATAGCTTGTGAGGAGTTTTCCTTATTTGGGGAGGGTCTGGATGGTTGTTTGTTCTCCTCCTCTGTTTGCTTGGTTGTCTGGATTTTCTCTGTGTAGAAGCTGTTGAGTGTTAAAGACTTCTTTTTTTTGTTATTATTCTTTCTCTTCTGAATTTCCTGTAACTGATTAGCCATCATTAGCCCAGCAGCTTCTCAGGTTTATCCTCGCTCTCTGTGTCTGTCTGAGATCTATTGGCTCCTGAGGTCTGAGTTCTAGTTTTTTCCAAGGTCAAGCCCCCTGGTGGATTCCCTTGCTTGATTCTCTGCAGGAGGTTCCTTTACAAGTCTCAGGGAGCTACTTCCACAGTCGTATACCCCTCTGCACTGGTTCCCCACTTAGGCTTTAGTTCCTGGCTGTGTTTGCCTCCACCCACGCCTCTGTTCAGTGGGCGCGCGCCCAGCGTCCACTCTCTGCTCCCGCGCGCTCAGATTTCGCGTGCGTTCTTGACTTAATGGGGTCCTAAGTCTTGCTGCTCTCAGGAACAGGTCCCGGAGCTGCTGATGACTAGATGGGTGCCCCAAACTTGCTCTATTTCTTTTTAGCTGGCTTCGGAGCTATAGGTGAGTGTGGAGGGGTTGGGGGTGGGGCGGTTGCTCAGCTCGCGATTGAGTGAGAGCCCTTTTTAGCCTGGAACTGTCTCGATTCCACGTACCTTCCACACTGTGCCCTGTTGTGGGGTTCCTCCGTTCGTCTGGACTTGTTTTTATGTCCCCTTGAGGAGTTTTGTGTGTTTTGGTCAGGAGAGGTTAAGAGCTGCTTCTTACTCTGCCGCCATCTTAACCCGGAACTTTATTAGGCTTATTTTGAAGACAGGATGTTGCAAAACTTTCATATGAGTCTTCTAAGAAATGGAGATAATGGCACTTGTCCTGTCTTTGCAAGCATCAAATTGGACAATAAATGTGAACATACTGTGCATTAGAAAAATATAAGGAAGTATTAGTGTCAATCTGACACTCATTGAGCAGATGCCTTATGGGATTAAAAATGTGTGGCATTCCAAGAAAACATATATTTCCTGATGTTATAACAGAAGCCTTCACAGTCATAGAGAATGAAAAAAAAATGAATGTATCTGAGTTTCTTTTCTTTGACCTAATGGCAATAGTGAGAGAAACCAATCATTGGTTGTGCTTTTATGTACACTTCTTAAGTCAGAAGTGTACATTTTTATATATCTACCCTTCCAGCCCACATTGGGCTTTATAGAAAACTTAGAAAGAAGTTTTTTTTCAAAATGAGGTTATTTCAAGACCACCTAGAATCTATAAGCTTAGCACTGCAGAGATGCTATAATGAGATTTTCTTCACAGCATCCTAGGAAAACATCCTAAGGTTCTTTATGAGGTAGAACAGCTTTCTTGCTCGAAGTACAACAACAAAGCCAAAAAATGGAGGCAGGATCTAGGAGTGACACTTCATGGAGAGAGGAAATAATAATAGTAATAACAAAAACAACAACAGCAATAATAATAATAATAACAATAATAATAATAATAATAATAATAATAATAATAATAATAATGTACTGCATTTGGCTTTTCTAGGCAAATCTAGAGGCAGGAACTAATACCTAAAAGAAGAGTACTGTAGCTATATTTCTGTAGGAACAATGACTTGAAAATCTTTCAGAGGAATGGACTAGATTGCATTAAAAAAAATGACTCCAAGGAGTAAAGAGAATAATAAACATCCACCAGGTGTCTTCATGAGCCTAGAGTCAGAAAAATGAGTCTGAAATTTTAGGAAAAGGTAAAGACAAAAGCTGACCTGATTGAACAAAAGAAGGGTATTTTTTTGGGGGGAAGAATTTTAAATGTTCATTCCTTAAGGTAAAACCAGGGTCCAGATTACATTTCTTTTGCTAACAAAGAAGTAACATAGTACAGAGAAATGTCTTGAATATAAAGTCAAAAGATCTAGATTCAAATCTTATCTCTACCACTTATTACTTATGTGAAAATGAATGGGGTGCATAATGTATCTGACCCTCAATTTCCTCAACAATAAATGAGGTGAGTAGCCCAAAAGATGCCTTGGTTCCTGTTAAGCCATAAAGGCATTTTCTTCTAAATATATCTCTGAGTTAAAGCCTTAGTTTATTCATAATGACTCTAGAATAAGATTGAAGTTGAGGGATATGTCACAAATTAAATAGTTAATTTGACATAATTAAATCTAAGAGATTTTAGGTAGTTAGAGCATACAGAATTGGGACAATATCCCTTGTCCTGAGCACAAATTTGTTATCACATCCCCAAACTGGAAGCCAGGGGATGACCACCAGAAATGCAGCCTTCCCTCGACCCCCCAAAGTCTTTCTTTGGGAAGATCATACAATGGAAATAACAAAGGGACTCAAGTTCAACTGAGGGAATCATGAACATAAGTAATATTTTCCAGAGGGGGTTCAGATAGCAAACTAGATGGTATTTTTTGTAGAAATACTTCAAACAATTTTTTTCATTGTTGATTATGCTTAGCTTTGTAGAGACAGTACCCTGGGGTTGTACCTTGAGGTCTTTTTCATTCCAGAAGACATTATTTTGTAGATATCTGCCATTTGTAATGGGTCCATAATAATCTTGTGTTATTCAAACTGCTTTTCCTTTGTATATTAGTCTTACTCCTGTGGTCACCGTTTGTGTCATTTGTCATTAGAATTACATGTAACCATGTTATGACATTGGATTAGTGTTTGTTTATATGTGTGTGCATATGTCTGTGTTTTCCTGCAGACAATCTAAGAATTTTTAAAATTTAATATTCTTTTTTTCTAATCAGAAGTCCTGGGCAATTTCTTATATTATTATTTGCATCATAGTGTTAAGAGTTTTTGTTTTTTAACTTATGAAGTTCTGGAAAACCTATAACCCCTAAGTGGACTCCATATCCTATCTTTAAAATGAATGTATTCCATTTGCATTTTGTTTCCTTTCCAGATTGTCCTTGATTTCCTAATGTTTGTAGTCCCCATCAGTTATACTCTCTCTTCCCTTTATAGACTGATATCTTCACAACTGATTTATCTCTTTGTAGCCAAAGTTTTGAATTGAATTTTCTTTCACTTGATGTGTCTTTTATACTTCAAGTCATTTTCTTCCCCACAGATTATCTTTTGACTCCTTCCTTCTTAATAGCAGATTTCCTGAGGAAGAGACTTCTCTCAAAACTTTCTTAGGATCCTCCTGTATATGGGAATGCATTTTTCACAAGCCTCAGTTCTTTTCTCAAATGATTTTGGGGGGAATCCAAGCAATATGTCATCTACCTCTTCTACAAGAAAAGTAGCTTGAAGTCTACTGCTTTTTGCCACAGAACAGTGGTATGAGGACAGAGGGTAAGGTAGATGCTAACAGAAACTACAGCAGCAGCAAAGAAATTAATGAGTGCCTCTATAAGCCTAAACTTTCAAATCAGTTTGTGTTGACCTGACAGAATGTAGGGACTGGTAAGAGAGGGGGGTGTTGAATGAATATTTCAGGGTCAATTAATCAGATTATTACATTATTAGAATTATTCATGTTTTGATCTGTGGAGACAGATGAAATTATTTTTCCTTGAACAAATTTCTCATTTGAGTATGTTTTATGAGGATTGGAGAAAATGTCTAGAATCCTTTCCTCATCTTCTTGGCCATATAACCAGAACTAAAAAGAAGCAACATTACTTAAATCCCAAAGAGGAATACTTCATCTACTGTAAGATTAAAATTAGTATCCAATAGCTCCAAGTATTATATTTTATAAGATTTATTAATAATCACTTGAAGTAGAAGAAATAAAAGGACAAAAGTAAAAGCCTGAGTAAAGAGAAGTCTTCTCAGCCACGTTCACGGTAAAAGAGAGCAAGGCATGGAGTCACGTGAGAACGAAAGTGGGATGCTGGGATTTAGAGTTCTGGGGACCAAATCCTACTCATACTCCACCTATGGTATTTTCTTCAGGCACACAACACAAGAGAGAATAAATATTGTGTATTGTGGATACAAAAATGAAAATAAAGCCATTCCTTCTCTCAAAGAGCCCAACATTCTACTGTGAATACAGTATGTGAACAGTAATTAAATTTAAGTCAACAAACAATCGCTATGTATATACAAAGTAATTTAAAGATAGAGAGAACATTAAGAACTGGGGGTAAGGCAGGTGGGAGGAAAAAAAAACTTATGTAATAAGGGGCACATTAAAAACCAAGTAAAGAGCTATTAGTAACTGTATAAAGATATTCCAAATCACTAGTAGTAAAAATTAGAGTTAAAACAATCTTCTGTTCCCGTAACATTTATCAGATTTTCAATCAACAAAAAAGAAAAAGAAAGTTGTGAGTGGAGATGTGGGAGGGTAGGCATGCTAATGAAATTTTAGTGGAGTTAGGAATGTATCTAACCAATTAGAAAGCATTTTGGAACAATACCCCAAAGTCTTAAGTTATGCAGAACCTTTGGCCCAGAAGTACCAGTATTCAGTGTGTACACCTAAAGAGATAAAAGGGAAAGGACCTACATATATAAGTAGATTTATAGTGGATAGCATTTTTTATCATGAATCCTTTGGAATTGTCTTGGATCATTATACTAATCAGAATATCTAGTGTTTCACAGTTGTTTATGATTATAACTTTCCTATTAATGTGCACAGTGGTTTTACAATTCTTTTCCCTTCATTTTCTAATAGTTCATATAAGTTTGCAATGTTGGTATTTTGTGGTGATGCTTTCCCCCCTGGAAACCTCTTGTCAATTCCTATAGCACAAAACCTTGTCATTTATGATATCCCAATTATATTTATAAAATTTATTTGTAATTTTTATGATATTCATTATAAAATTTATAAAATTTATTTATTTATTAATATATTTAGAAAATTTATAAAAATAAGACCCATTCCCTAAATGGTCAAGTGTATAGACAGTTTTCAGGAAAAAAAATGATCTAGAATCATATAGAAATGATATAAATTACTATTGATGAGAGAATCATAATCCTCCATCAAAATCATATGCCACAATTTGTTCAGCCATCCCCTCAATTTCCAGTACTTTGCCCCCTCATAAAGAGTTGCTATAAATATGTTTGCTCATTGAGGTTTTTTTCCCCTATTTTGTTGACCCTTTTGGGTTATAGATCTAGTAGTGATTCTGTTGAGTCAAATTTATACACAGTTTTAAAGCTTTTTGGACATAGTTTAAAATTGTTCTCCAGAATATTGGACCAATCCATTTCTCTATCATCAGTTCATTATTTTCCCTGATTCTCTTCCTCAAACTTTATTATTTTTGACAGGTGTGAGGTGGTACCTCAGATTTGTTTTAATTTGTATTTTTCTAATCAATAGTGATTTGTAGCATTTTAAATATATGTGTGTGTGTGTGTGTGTGTGACTATAGATTTGATTTTTTTTCTGAAAACTGCCTGCTCATATCCTTGAGCATTTATCAATAGGTAAATAGATCCTATTTTTATAAAGTTGACTTCATTCTATATTCAGTATATATTTGAAGAAAGAGGCCTTTAAAATAGAAACTTGGGGTTCTGGGTTAAGATGGTGGCAGAGTAAGAAGCAGCTCTTAACCTCTCCTGACCGAAAAACACACAAGACTCCTCAAGGGGACATAAAAACAAGTCCAGACGAAAGGAGGAACCCACACAACAGGGCACAGCGTGGAAGGTACGTGGAATCAAGGCATTTCCATGCTATAAAGGGGTGAAACAGCCCTCACGAAATTGCGGGCTGAGCAACCACCCCACCCCCAACCCCTCCACACACAACATCTATAGCTCCGAAGCCAGCTAAAAAGAAATAGAGCAAGTTTGGGGCACCCATCGAGTCATTGGCAGCTCCGGGGCCTGTTCCTGAGAGCAGCAAGACTTAAGACCCCATTAAGCCAAAAAACTCAGGCGAAATCTGAGCGCGGGAGCAGGACGCAGGGCTCAGAGCTTGGGCTGAGAGCACAGGCACTGCAGAGACGTGGGTGGAGGCAGACACAGCCAGGAACTAAAGCCTAAGTGGGGAACCAGTGTGGAGAGGTATAGGACTGTGGAAGCAGTGCCCTGAGACTTGTAAAGGAACCTCCTGCAGAGGATCAAGCAAGGGGGTCCAGCAGGGGGCTTGACCTTGGAAAAAACCAGAACTCAGACCTCAGGAGCCAATAGACCGCGGACAGACACTGAGCGTGAGGATAAATCTGAGAAGCTGCTGGGCTAACAATGGCTACTCAGTCTCAGGAAGTTCAGAAGAGAAAGAATAACAACAAGAAAAAGAAGTTTTTAACACTCGACAGCTTTTACACAGAGAAAATCCAGACAACCTAGCAAACAGAGGAGGAGAACAAACAAGCATCCGGACCCTCCTCAAATAAGGAAACCTCCTCACAAGCTATGGAAAAGTTCAAAACTGAGATTTTGAGGAAAATGGAAGAGATCTGGAAAGAAAATAACTGTTTAAAAGGTAGAATCATGCAATTGGAAAGTGAGGCTCAGAAATTGAAAACCAGAAATGACCAGATTGAAAAGGAATACCAGAAGATTATGGCCGAAAACCAGAAGATTATGGCCGAAAACC
>NW_025390800.1:0-4908 GCF_016433145.1 Gracilinanus agilis | reverse complement strand
AGAAACATTGATCAAGCAGCGTCCAAGTGCCAGGCAGAATGTTAAGCCTTCAAAAATAGATTTGAAGTTTTTTGTTTTTTTTTAAATCTGTACCTTTTGTCTTAGAATCAATTGTGGAGATCTATTTAACATCTCTGATAAGGATGGCTTAGTTGATAAGGAAGTAAGGGACACAGAAGATCTTTTAACTCATGCTTCCAGCTCTTTCTCCGGGAGCATGGAGTTTATTATATATACTTCAAGACTCATTTCACACAAAAGAACCCCCTGAAACTTGGCGTTTGCACAAAAGTTACAAATTATGTCATATTAAAACACAAAAATTCTCAATGGTTTTGAAAGATTCATATATGAAGTTAGAAAGCTAATACAGGCATAGGCCTAACTTTGGACCTAGATATGACCACGTGGTATTTGTTCAAGGACAGGCGTGAAGGAGGATATCTCTTGGGATCTTGGCCAGGCCCCAGGTGGATGTCTAACCATTTGTAAGCTGACAGTTTCTGGGA
Source organism: Gracilinanus agilis (assembly GCF_016433145.1). Taxonomy (NCBI): domain Eukaryota; kingdom Metazoa; phylum Chordata; class Mammalia; order Didelphimorphia; family Didelphidae; genus Gracilinanus; species Gracilinanus agilis. Next base: position 4,399 of record NW_025390800.1, on the reverse strand, counting down.
ACTCGACACTCCCGAAAAACTGTAAACAGTCCCATGGATCTTTCAAGGAGGGTTGGCCCCCTCTCTTGGGAAGATTCTCAGACGCAAAATTGTTTAGTCCAACATCTTTGGCTTTAATCCAACAAGCCCCATTCCTTGCCAAGATTAGCCAGGTTATACAAGCATACTGGCCAAAAGCCACTTTTGTCTACAACCCCCATAAAGGTCCTTATGAAGCCCTCAGCCCTCTGGTGTCTCACCTATGGAGAGGACACTCTGCCTGGGACCTTCCCAGGCTGGGCCTCTGGGTGGCTGTACCGGGACCTCCAGCCTTGTGAACCCAGGAGTTGGTGTCTCCCCCATTTGGTGCTGTATTCTTGGCTTATACTCTTATTGCTTTTGCTTTTGTACTTCTTGGTTATATATTTTATTGTTGCTGTAAATCAAATATTTCACTGCCCATTTTATAATTAATAAATAATTCTTACTGAAAACTGTGGTGCCAGAGTGTCCTTTTGTAGGAGTGAATCCGAACATGGTCTCTTAATGAGACAAATCCCCTTAAAAAGAAAAATTGGCATAGTCCGCAGGATTTGCTATACTATAGGGGGCCATGCCTCTATATGATTTTTTGGGGTCCTCAGCGGCGTGGTGGCATAGGATGGTTAAGGCAGGAGAAAGAAAATGAGAACAACTAGACTAGTGGTTAGCCCATGCTGTTCCAAAGTCTGTGGGCTTGGGAGTTTATTATATACTGGTTTCAAACAAAGAACACAGCTATGAAGGGGTAACAGATCATACATAACCCATTAAAGTCTAAAGAGTAAACGTATAAGTACCAAGACAATGGCCAAATTCCAACCATCAATTAGTAGGGATAATTCTGGGAGAGGAAATATTTTTATGGAGATGCTCACTTATTGAGTTCTATCTTCCAGGATTATAGGCACCTGGACAAATAAAGTCAAGACTAAAAGCGCCATACTTATCTAAGTATGCAGACTTATCTTAAGTAATGTTTGTCAGGGTCCAGGCTTCTTAATTATCAAGGAGAGGAATCATTAACTCAGTAGATGCTGGTCTGCCGCTTCAAAGTTTTCCAATAGGAGTTCTAAGAAAGGTGGGGATCAAAACTGAGTCAAAAGAGGAGCCTCAGATTTTTATCTTAGATGGCCCATTCTGTCTGCATTCCTGACATGCAGTGCAGAAAAATCATACACACAGTTTTACTTGCCGATGATTTTGTAATGGGATCCAGATAAAATATCTGTTACAGACTCTGTTTCTCTAAATGACTCCTAATAGCCTCTTGGAGGGATCAAGTTGATTTTGGATTAACCTACCTGCTGGTACCAGAGCCTTTTGGGGCTCAGGTGACCAGGACCAAACACAAAGACTGCCTCAGCCTGGATTGGTCACATAGGGAATCCAGATAACAGGCCCTAAATTTGATCCTATTTCTCCAAAGGCTTTAATACATAGAACGGCTTCCCACACTATACGCAATGCCTCTGTTAAAAAGAATACTGAGGGGGGCAGCAGGGTAGCTCAGTGGATTGAGAGCCAGGCCTAGAGACAGAAGGTCCTAGGTTCAAATCCGGCCTCAGCCACTTCCCAGCTGTGTGACCCTGGGCAAGTCACTTAACCCTCATTGCCTACCCTTACCAATCTTCCACCTATAAGTCAATACACAGAAGTTAAGGGTTTAAAAATTTTAAAAAAAAAAAAGAATATTGAGGGGGGCAGCTGGGTAGCTCAGTGGATTGGGAGTCAGGCCTATATAGGGGGCCAGCCTCTATATGATTTTTGGGGTCCTGAGTGGTGTTGGTGGCATAGGATGGTTAAGGCAGGAGAAAGAAAAATGAGAACAACTAGACTAGTGGTTAGCCTATGCTGTTCTGAATTCTGTGGGCTTGGGAGTTTATTATAGATTGATTTCAAACAAAGAACACAAAAAAGAGTCACAGCTGTGAAGGGGTAACAAATCACACATAACCCATTGAAGTCTAAAGAGTAAAGGTGCAAAGACAAATGGCCAAATTCCAGCCACCAATTTAGTAGGGGATAACTCTGGGAGCGGAAATACCCCATGGAGATGCTCACCAACTGAGTTCTGCTAAAGGTACCAGTTCTAATCTAAGTATACAATCTTATCTAAGTAATGCTTGTTAGGTTTCAGGCTTCTCAATTATCAAGGAGAGGAATCATCAACTCAGTAGATGCTGGTCTGCCACTTCAAAGCTCTCCAATAAGAATTCTAAGAAAGGTGGGGATCAAAGACTGAGTCAAAAGAGGAGCCTCAGATTTTTATCTTAGATGGCCCATTCTGTCTGCATCCTGACATGCAGTGCAGAAAAATCATACACGCAGTTTTACTTGCCGATGATTTTGTAATGGGATCCAGGTAAAATATCTGTTACAGACTCTGTTTCTCTAAATGACTCCTAATAGCCTCTTGGAGGGATCAAGTTGTTTTTGGATTAACCTACCTGCTGGTACCAGAGCTTTTCCTGGCTCAGGTGACCAGAATCAAACACAAAGACTGCTTCAGCTTGGATTGGTCACTTAGGGAATCCAGATAACAGGCCCTAAATTTGATCCTATTTCTCCAATGGCTTCCTACATCCAATGGCTCTCAACAGGCCTAGAGATGGGAGGTCCTAGGTTCAAATCTGACCTCAGACAATTCCCAGTTGTGTGACCCTGGGCAGGTCACTTGACCCCCATTGCCCACCCTTACCACTCTTCCACCTATGAGCCAATACACAGAAGTTAAGGGTTTAAAAAAAAAAAGAAAGAAAAAAAAAAAAAGAATATTGAGAAACACCTGAACCCTTATATACCTGGATGGGAGGACATACCGCACTCCTCTGTGGCCCAGTTATGGGCCCAGGGGACAAGTTCTTGTGAGGATTGGGGAAACCGTATGAAGCAGGGTTCCGTCATGCAAGTTGTGGAATGTCCCAGATGTGAGAAAGGCTACCATTGTAACAAAAATCATAATTCCAAATTCCATTGAAATGGTTACAGATTAGCTGATAAGAGATTTCAGGGAAGATGGAAAGGAGGCCAACCACCAACCCACCAATGACTAAAGTTTTCTTAAGCCATGGAAGATGTGATTTATTGATCTTTTGTTAGGATGTCACATTTGTTAGAGTATGCGTGAAATGCCTGGGGAATATGTCTTTGATCAGTCCATGTGTCTATATGTTGCATTTATGTGTCTATGATCATTTTGTAATTTAAGTTTTATTGTTGTGTTTGTATGTGATCACAATGAAATTTTGGAGAAAATAAATCTCTCTCTTTCTCATTCATTCCAGAAGAACAGGAAAGACAGACAGGGGAGTTTGAGAAATTCAGAAAAATAACATCTCTAATGGATTTCTGAGTGTTTTAAAATCTAAGAGAATTTAATTGATTAAAGGAAATCATATTCTCTGCTCTCATTAAGGTGAGAATCAATCAACGAGATAATTTGTCTACATTTCTTCTTCCAGCTGGAAGGCTATTTGGAACTATGCTCAAAGGGCTTTAAAAGACTGTCTGCCCTTTGATCCAGCCATACCACTGCTGGGGTTACGTCCCAAAGAGATAATAAGGAAAAAGACTTGTACAAAAATATTTATAGCCCTGCTCTTTGTGGTGGGGGAAAAAAAAAAAAGGAAACAAAGGGCTGCCCTTCGATTGGGGAATGGCTGAACAAATTGTGGTATCTGTTGGTGATGGAATACTATTGTGCTGAAAGGAATAATGAACTGGAGGAATTCCATGTGAACTGGAACGACCTCCAGGAATTGATGCAGAGTGAAAGGAGCAGAACCAGGAGAACGCTGTACACAGAGACTGATACACTGTGGTACAATCGATTGTAATGGACTTCTCTACTAGCAGCAAAGCAATGATCCAGGACAATTCTGAGGGACTTTTGAGAAAGAACTGTGGGAGTAGAAACACAGAAGAAAAACAACTGCTTGATCACAAGGTTCGATGGGGATATGATTGGGGATGTAGACTCCAGATGATCACCCTAGTGCAAATATTAATAATATGGAAATAGGTCTTGATCAATGACACAGGCAAAACCCAGAGGAATTGCTCGTTGGCCACAGGGGAGGGAGGTGAGAGGAGGAGGGAAAGAACATGAATCATATAACCATGGAAAAATCTTCTAAATTAATTAACTAATTAGACTTGGGGGAAAAGAAAACAAAATCAAACAAACAAACAAAAATCTCAAATGAGGTCCTGATGAGACAGGACCAAAAAGATTGACCAACACCAACTTCCATCATTAGACCTAAGAGCTAAGAGCTCCCTTTAGAGCAGAGATTGATGAGGGTCTTTTGACTCTCCTTCAAATTTCCACCGCTTAACATTCTGCCTGGCACTTGGACGCTGCTTGATCAATGTTTCT
>NW_025390799.1:0-1840 GCF_016433145.1 Gracilinanus agilis | reverse complement strand
GAAAGGAAAGGAAAGGAAAAGGGAAGGAAAGGAAAGGAAAGGAAAGGGAAGGAAGAGGAGAATAAGGAAAAAGGGAAGGAAGGAGAGAGGGAAAAAGGAAGTAGGGAAGGAAGAAAGGAAAGAAGGAAATAAGAAATAAAATAATAGAGGCTTTCCAAGAAAGATAGTTAGCCAAGAGAATCTATTAAAAACTCCTTACTTCCCAGATGGCCCAGGGCCTTCTGCAATTACCTTATAGTATAAATGGTCCTAGGACATATTTTATAACAGAGTTTCAATGTGATGGCGATGGACCATGTCACAGTTTGAGCCAGCTAGCTGATTTCCAGGACTGTGGCATAATTCCAGGAAATCCAGTTTTTAAAAGTGGGGGTGGGTACAAAATTCCTGGCAAGTCAATGATATTCAGAAATGGAGAGTCACAGACTTCTTGCTCAAGGCTAGCAAACAAGATTGAGTTCATGGAGAACAGATGTTAATGGACTCATTCAATCAGACTTTCTTTTTTTCTTTAACTTCTCTCCTCTCTCCCCTTTTCAGGGTGTCCGGGTCACGTTCTAATGCCTTCATGAGGTTTAAGACAACAGCCAAAGATGGGCTGCTGATGTGGAGGGGAAACAGTCCCATGAGACCCAACAGTGACTTTGTTTCCCTGGGTCTTCAGGATGGAGCCCTTGTGTTCAGGTAATTGATGAACCTCTAGAACTGGAATCAATGTTATTATTGACAAGAAGTATAAAATATGGGAGGGAGAATTTCATAAGGATGGAATTCTGTGAACCTGCAGAAACTGGGGGCTCTTTTACCCTAGTATTTATCAGGCATTGAGCAATGGAAAGAATGTTTGATCTGTAATGAGAGGTTCTTAATTCTAGTACTCTTGGCTCTCTGCTGTTTCCCACCTGGGTGACCTTTAAAAAAGCACATCATTTCTCTGGGCCTCCATTTATTCATCTATAAAATGGAATCATACTTCCAGCTCAGTTTCTAAGATTGTATGTACTTTTTATCTTCTTCCCCTCACTTTCTAGCCTCTCCTAGGATGCTGCTGTTTTACATAAACTAATTCCTCCTTTCCACTTCCCTTCAGGAGAAGCAAGTAGAAGGAAGATGTCTGTGGTTTTTCAAACCACAAATTTGTGGCTACCCCCATGTCAGGCTATGGTTTAGGGCAGTGGTGTCAAACTCAAATAGAAACAGGGACTGCTAATCTGTACATCAGGATCTTTGCAGGATGTAGAGTGACTTAGTTTTGAAGCATAATATGAAATATATTTTAATGTATTTTTACTTATTTTATAAGTAAAGCAACAGTAGAGCACCAGACCTAGAATCAAAAAGACTTCATTTCAAATCCAGCCTCAGACACTAACTGTATGACCCTGGGCAGTTCACTTAACCCTGTTTGCCTCAGTTTCCTCATCTGTCAAATGAGATGGAAAAGGAAATGGCAAATCACTCCAGTATCTTTGCCAGGAAAATGGGGTCACAAAGAATCAAATAAGACTGAACATCAACAACGTCAAAGAGCTAGTACTATCAGATTGAGGACTTTGAACTCAGACTTCCCTGACTCCATATTCATCATTCTATCCTCCCCCTACCCTCAGTGGGTCCCTCTTTATTTGGAGGAAAGAGAATAATAAGAGATGGGAGGTCCTGAGTTCAAATATGACCTCTCACACTTCCTAGCTGTGGGACCCTGGGCAAGACCCCAATTGCCAAGACCTTATTGCTCTTCTGCCCTGTAACCAATACACAGTATTAATTCTAAGACAGAAGGTAAGGAGAGAAAAGGAGAGGAGAGGAGAGGAGAGGAGAGGAGAGGAGAGGAGAGGAG
>NW_025390798.1:0-1834 GCF_016433145.1 Gracilinanus agilis | reverse complement strand
TATATATATATATATATACACATTTCATTTCTCATTGCACTCCTAAGAAGATCTTATTTTAAGGTGGAAATTTTTCAGACTGCCCTTCCCAGAAGTCTGTATTTGGGTTCACAGTGTTGTGACTCTAAGATGACTCTGATTCAGTAAGGTTTTCCTGCAGTGCTGAGGAATTCAGTAATCTCTCAAGATTTAGAGAGGTGCATATTATATGAACATGGGTGGGGGAAACATAAATGGCAGCAAAGATGGGTGAAAAATAAAATCCTTTGCCTATGCTTCTCATCCTTTTACAGTTCCAACACCATCTTCAGCATGAAGCCTTTTACCTGATTGCCCTATCTAGTCCTTCCTCTCAAATGGCTTTCTACTTAACTACTCTGATTATATGTGCTTTCCCTATTTCTGAAGAACAGCAGATTCTACTACTGGATTTTCCATGTCCTAAGAAATCTACCAGGGAAGAGATTTTTCTCCCAGTTAGGGACAATATCATTATAGAATTCTAAAGTCATACCCTTCATCTGATAGAAATGATCAATGATAATCAGACTGAGCTAGAGTATTGTGGGTAATGATAGAAATTATATAGTAAAGAAATAAGCATTTCAATTGAAAGGTTACTTGAGACTTACTCTCCTGGTCTGGTGGGTTCTTAGGGACAGCTTCCTTGTCTTTTAGGGAAAGAACTAGCCTAACCTCTATGAAGGATGGATTGTGTAGGGAAGGTCCTGGTAGATGGCGTTGCTAGCTCAGACAGGATTTAATTTTGTTGTTAAAAAGGTCTGTGATCACAAATAGCTGTCCAAAATCTATTGAGACTATTTGAAATCTATCAACATTTCTTGACACTTTATTTTTCACTCAGAAGATTTTGTTTGTATATTTTTCAGGAGAGATGATAGATGACATTTGAATTAGGAAGAAATGGATTCAGATCCCATCTCTAACACTAGCTGTGTGACCATGAGCAAGACTTCAAGCCTCAAGCAAGTCCCTGAGATGGATCTACTAAATTACAGATGGTTATTCTATATTGCTTCAGTATTAGTATGAGTGGATATAGATCCTAAATAAACAAATAAATAAAAATCTAGTAAAACACGTGACTTCATTAAAATAATTAACTGTACTCTAATTATGTGCTTAAAAGTAAAAGATTTTAAATTTGAAAATTAATTGTGCTTTATTGTTTAATTTTTATAAGCAACTTAGCACACCAGAATAATGCAAAAGAAATAAATTTTAAGGACAGAAGACCAAAGAAGTTCTCAGTTTATTGCTTTGCAAGGATAAATGTAAATCTAATTTTGATGTTTTGTGAACTTCTAAAAGGATAGCTATCATAGAGAGTAATAGTGGTGGAGTTATATAGACAAGAAATTGATTATCAACTGGCATGAAACCTGAGTCTTAAGCCCAGTACTACTATTAAGCTGTTTGATCTTGGTCTAGTCACATAACTGATCCCTTTGTTTCCTCATCTTAAAATGAAGTAGTTGGATTAAATGATTTCAAATGTCCCTTTGTCTTTTCATTAAATAAAGGATTAACTTTAGAATAGAAGTATTAGTATGGGTACAATGATGATTTCTTGATAGTTATTGGACTTTGACTAAAGAATTTAGCTGTTATACACACAAATAATATATAATAGACATGATGTCTTGTGTGCCTAGTGCCTTGTGCATAATATGCACTTAAATGTGAATTGAATTAAACTCAATCAGAAAAAGAATTTTTTAAAAAATCTAGAATGATTCCTTTGAGACTAATATTGGATTAATAAAATAAAACAAAACAAAATGCTAGTATATATATACATACATATATATAT
>NW_025390797.1:0-6065 GCF_016433145.1 Gracilinanus agilis | reverse complement strand
AGAGAGAGAGAGAGAGAGAGAGAGAGAGAGAGAGAGAACACGAACGGAGAAGACCTGATGTGCAGATCTATCCAGATCATTCCCAATAGCCCCTCATCTTGCCCTCAGAAATAGGGAAGGTTCTAAAACTGACAATAATGAGCCTTCAGAGGAAGGGTCATTAACAATGCTCCCCCAGGGTATGCCAGGATACTCTGCCCAAATTCTAAGCACACCTAAATTTACAGCATAGTATCATAGATTTAGAGTTGGAAGAGACTTGGAGGTCATGTAACTCAACTCCTTTGTTTTATAGATGAGGAAATCAAAGTTGAGAAAATTTAAGTGACTTGCCTGTCATTACAGAATTAGAATCTGGGACAGGATTCCAATTAGTCTTCCTGTCAAGTACAGCCCTCTGACCATACTAAGGTTCAAAAGAAAAAGAACGCAGAGCAAGAACTCAGAAAATAGTAGTGAGTTTTATCTCTTCCCATCACCTTCAATGCACCATCAAATTTCAAACAGCTATTTGGACATCTGTAACTCTGATCAGAATTCTAACCACCAACTCTAGTGTAGTATGCACAAATACCACAACATACAACAAAGGCACCCTCAAAGTAATCTTTGAAGACGAATTCAATTGCAGGTGTGGGATTGTGGGGAACATTCATATCTCAGGACAAGAAGTCTTATTGAGAGGCAAATCCAAAGATTTGCCTTTGGATTTGTCTCCAAAGACATTTGGATTTGTCTTCAAAGACATCACTCCATGATAAAAAGGGAAGCACAGTTCCTGGAACATGACAAACCTCTCCTTGGGAAGGTATTTCATGGAGAAGAAACAAGGCAGGGTCAGACAAAAAAAATGATTTCCTGGAGTGTAAGAGTCCTACAGCTTTTTTATCTTTTATTTTTATTTTAAACCCTTACCGTCTATCTTAGAATCAATGTGGGTTCCAAGAGTTAAGTGACCTACCCAGGGTCACACAGCTAGGAAGTGTCTGAGGCCAGATTTGAACCCAGGACCTCACTTCTCCAGTCCTGACTCTCTATCCACTGAGTCACCTAGCTGCCCCTTTACCTTTTATTTATTTTTTTTTTTATTTTAAACCCTTAACTTCTGTGTATTGACTTATAGGTGGAAGAGTTGTAAGGGTAGACAATGGGGGTCAAGTGACTTGCCCAGGGTCACACAGCTGGGAAGTGTCTGAGGCCAGATTTGAACCTAGGACCTCCTGTCTCTAGGCCTGGCTCTCAATCCACTGAGCTACCCAGCTGCCCCCCCCCCGCCCCTTTACCTTTTAAACCAAATACAAGATGTTCTGAGTCACAGAGAATTTTCCTTGTGCATTTCTGACCTTCAGCAGCAACTGTTGTGGAGAGAATGGAATAAAGCAGCGAAGAAGATGGAGAAGCGGCAAAGGATGATTAAAAGTCATGGTTGGTCTTCCTCCCATTGATTCCTTAACACTAATTTGTAGTCCCTTGAGCTGTGTCCAAAACGATTGCCTTTTGATGTATCTTCCAAGATCTCACCACTAGATGTCAGATTGACCACAAGCTTAACTCCCTGCTAACTGCCCATTTTCAGAGCAGTTTATAAACAAACACAAAGACAGTAAATATTTATGAAGCCCTGTTGGGCAGATTGCTGGGCTAAGAAGACACTCAGATTAGATAAACTATGGACCCTGGCCTCAAGGTCTTGTATGTTTAGAAGTTAGACAATATCAGAGAGAATCGAATATACATCATTAAAGGCCAATTAATTAGCATTCATTAAACCCCTTCTAATGCTGCAAGTGCTGCAGTTGAGCAAAAGACAGTCCTTGCCTTCAAGGGCTCACAATCTAATGGGGGAGATAATAAAACAAATAATGTACAAATAAACTATATACAGTATAAATAGGAATTAAAGCACAGAGCTCAAGTCACTAGAATTAAAAGGATTTGAGGGGCATCTAGGCGACTCAGTGGATAGAGAGCCAGGCCTGGAGAAGAGAGGTCATCCTGGGTTCAAATGTGATGGCAGACACTTCCCAGCAGTGTGACCCTGGGCAAGTCACTTAATCCCAATTGCCTAGCCCTTATTGCTCTTCTGTCTTGGAACGGATACATCCTATTGATTCTAAGATGGAAGGTAAGGGTTTAAAAAAAAAAAAAAAAGAACTGGTATAGGGGGTAGCTAGGTGGCAGCTAGGTGGCTTAGTGGCTGGAGAACCAGACCTAGAGATGGGAGGTCCTGGGTTCATATTTGATCTCAGACACTTCCTAGATGAATGATCTTAGGCAAGTCACGGATTCCCAGTTGCCTAGCCCTTTTACAGCCCTTCTACCTTGAAACTGATTCTTTGTATTAAGTCTACAATGGAAGGTAAGGGTTTTTGTTGTTGTTGTTGTTGTTTGTTTTGTTTGTTTGTTTTAAGGCTTTGGAAAAGGCTTCCAGAAGAAGGTGTCATTTTAGCTGGGGTTTGAAGGAAGCCAGGGAAGCCAAGATGCTTCTCAGAGATAAGGAGGAAGAATATTCCAGGCCTGAGGTACAGACAGAGAAAATGCCCAAAGCAGAAAGAGAGCATTTTGTTTGTGAAGCAGCCAGGAGGCCAGTTCAATGGACCAAAGAGCATGTATGAAGTGTAAGAAGACTGGAAAAGTGGGGAAAGGGGATAGATTATCAATGGCTTTCAACATCAAATAGAAGATTTTGATTTTGATCCTGGTTTGCAACACTTGAATTTTTTTTAATAGGGGGGTGACATGGTGGGACCCATTTTTTAAATTTTAATTTAATATAATATAATATAATTTAATTTTTTTTAACCTTTACCTTCCGTCTTGGAGTAAATACTGTGTATTGGCTCCAAGGCAGAAGAGTGGTAATGGGGGGTAAGTGACTTGCCCAGGGTCACACAGCTAGGAAATGTCTGAGGTCAGATTTGAACCTAGCACCTCCTATCTCTATTCCTGGCTCTCAATCCTCTGAACTACCCAGCTGCCTTTAATTTTATTTTTTTTAAGTTTTTCTTTATTTTATTATAGAAACAAATTTCCACATAAGTTTTCCAAGATTACATGATTCATGTTGTCTCTCTCCCTTCTTCTCTCTCCCCTCCCAGAGGTGAAAAGCAATTCTACTGGGTTATACATGTATTATCACTCAAAAACTATTTCCATATTGTTCATGTTTGTGATAGAGTAATCTTTTAAAACCAAAACCCCAAATCATATACCCAAATAAACAAGTAATAAATCATACATTTTCTTCTGCATTTCCATTCCAATAGTTCTTTCTCTAGCTATGGATAGCATTCTCTTCATATGTCCCTCAGAATTGGAACCCACATTTTAGAAAGGTCACTTTGGTGATTGAATGAGGAGTGGAGAGAAACTTGCAGACAAGCAGAACAATCAGCGTCATATAGTAGTGGTCCAGGTATGAGGGGATGAGCACCTGTTACCAAAGGATTAGGGACACACCAAAAAGAGGAGATCTGATCAATTAAGGTAAGGAAATCCCAAGAGGCTGAATAAATTGCTTCATTCCTTTTTCAGATTGTTTTCTGATTCTGAGTTGCATGTCTTTGAAAGTACTCACATGCCATCTATCATACACTGATTTCACATTTTTTCTCTTTATCCATTCTATAGTCTAGCCAAACTGGCCTATTTGCCATTTTCCTCTTCTCCCCACTTTGCACAGGCCATCCCCTATACCTGTCTGGAATACATTCCCACATCACCCCCTGGAGCCCCAGCTCTTTTTTTTAAAAACACTTACTTTCTGTTTTACTAACAACTCTAAGATAGAAAGTCAAGAGCTAGGCAATGGTGTTTGGGTGACTTGCCCAGGATCACACAGCTAGCAAATGTCCAAAGCCAGATTTGGACCCATGTTCTCCTGACTCCAGATTGTGCTATCTAGATGCCCCTCCAAAACAGATACTTGATAAATATCTGCCATATTGGGTTTAATAGAAATTGATAAATTGAAGGGCCCTTAGAGATCTTTTGCTTCAACCCCTCATTTCCCAGATAAGGAAACTGAGGCCAACAGAAAAAAAAAAGTGACTTGTCCAAAGTCACATAACTAATTATAGATGGGGCTAAGATTAGAGCTCAGGTCTTTTAAGGTCTAATTCAGATTTCTGAGTATTGCCTCAGTACAGAGTACCTGTTCCTTGTTGCAGCTCTAGCAGAGTAGGAAAAAATTCCACAAGGCAGATTTGATAGAATTTTCATGGATAGCCACTGCTGCTCCTTCTCTCCCTTCAAACTTCTACTTTTATTATTCAGTTATTTCAGTTGTGTCTGATTCTTTGTGACCTCATCTGAGGTTTTTTTAGGCAAAGATCCTGGAATGATTTGCCATTTCCTTCTTCATCTCATTTTACAAATGAGGAAACTGAGGCAAATAGGGTTAAGTGACTTGCCCAGGGTCACAGAGCTAGTAAGTGTTTGAAGCCAGATTTAAACTTAAGAAAATGAGTTTTCTTAACTTTAGATCTGGCACTCTATCCACTGCTTTGCCTAGCTATCTCTACTTCCAAATCAATCAAAAAATATTCATCGAAAACTGGCCTCAAAGTCAAGAAGATCTGGGTTCAAATTCAACCTCTGATACATACAGTTTCTATGATCCTGGGCAAGTGGTTAATCTCTCAATGCTCTAGGCAATTCTCCAACATTATCTGTTTCAGAGAAGGTACTAAAATGTATTGGTTGAGGAAGTTTCCTGATCTAAGAATTCTCTATACCACTGAAATCATAGATCAAGTCCTTATCCTTATCCCCATGTATTTGGGCACTAGGTTAATAGTGCAAGCAGGATCTCATGGGCTGCTCAGAAAATATCTAGTGACCTGGGTCAGCTGATCTGAACTTCCAAATTAAAGAAAACAGTGAAGTTTGAATGAATGGGCCTGGCCACAGGTACCAACTAGTTTTAGTCACTCTAAACAGTTGATTGTTTCAGCCCTTTATGATAACTCCAGTAAGAAGACGAACTCTCCATATTTCCTGACAACTATATGACTGGTATAGCCAGGAGGCTAAGTATCAGTTGTGCAAAGTTGAGTATATGGTCTATAGGCAAGGCATCCCCATTTTACAAATAAGAACTTTAGTTTTGATCTGTCTCTGAATTATTGTTTACCAACTCTCTGGTTGAGTAATTGGGAGTATAGACATAGCCATATATTCCTATACTCTTTCTAGTATTTTGTTGTTATTTTTGTTTTAACTTTATTTTATATATTTTTTCAATTAACAAACACCTCCTTCCACTGCATAGAAAAACAATACCCTTATGATAAACATCCATATTCATGCAAAACAAATTCCTACTTTGGTCATGTCTAAAAAAAGTATGTCTCATCTGTACCTTGACTCAGATAGCATTTTGCATCATTGGTTTTCAGGAGACACATTTAATCTTTGCATCAGATGAAAATTTTTAAATCTCTTTGCAAGTTTGTTTTTATGATGTGGTCATATAAATTATTCTCCTGGTACTGCTCACTTTACTCTGCATCTGTTTTTATCAGTCTTCCCAGGTTTCTCTGAAACCATGCCTTTCATCATTTCTTTTGGCATGATAGTTTTCTATTACATTCAGCCATTCCCAATTAATAGATACCCCTCCCCCAACTAAGTTTACAGTTCTTTGCTACTGCAAAAATGAGCTGCTATGAATATTTGTGTATATATTGGTCCTTTTCTTCTTCTTTGATTCCTTTGGAGTATAGACTTGTTTTGCTATCAACAAAAACAAATGACTCCATAGCAAGTATTTTGCTATCAACAAAACCTTCAAGGTTATGCCATGAGAGGGCAAAAGGTCATAACATATTCAGCTTCTTCCAGTAGCCATTCATCCTTCTTTCCTTCATTTACATATCCACACCCTTTATGAATCAATTTTATGTATATCTGTACCACCTCTTGTAATGAATCCCATCAGCTGATTGCCTGCTATTTGAAGAAATACTATTTACTTATCCAATATTTTCCTTCCTTTCTCCCTCTACTTCTCTCTCTCTCTCTTTCTTTCTTCCTTCCTTCCTTCCTTCCTTCCTTCCTTCCTT
>NW_025390796.1:0-9087 GCF_016433145.1 Gracilinanus agilis | reverse complement strand
GGGGGGGGGTTGAAGGGGAAAGGAGGAGCATGAATCATGTAACCATGTTAAAAATGAATATTAATAAATGTAAGAAAAAAAACAAGGAAAAAAAAGGAATCAATACTGTTTATTGCAGTGATTCCCAAAGTGGGCGCCATCGCCCCCTGGTGGGTGCGATCCAGGAGGACGGTGATGGCCCCAGGTGCATTTATCTTTCCTATTAATTGATATTAAAATTTAAAAAAAATTAAAAAAAAAATTCCCAAATGAATCCGATTGAGCCTTTTAAGGTCATATTCAACAATTTCAGTTCTACAACACGAATACACCATCTCTGACACATAACCAATGACTACAGTCCTTATTTCTTCAGAATAAACAGAAATGTATTACATTGCTATTAGGAATCCTCAATTCTTGGTTTCTCTGTGTTGCCAAATGAACGATCATCACCATAAGAAGACAATGTGGAACATTTTCTGTTCTACAACAGAAATACAACAACTCTGCCACAGTAGGCATGGTCCACATCCTTATTCCTTCAAAATAAGCCTGAATATAGCCTTGCCTTTATAGCTACCTGAATCTCTAATTCTTGCATTTAAAACGTACACAAAAGAACCAGATTGAGCCTTTTCAGGTCATATTCAACAATTTCAGTTCTACAACACGAATATACCATCTCTGACACATTACCAATGACTACAGTCCTTATTTCTTCAGAATAAACCGAAATGTATTACATTGCTATTAGGAATCCTCAATTCTTGGTTTCTCTGTGTTCCCAAATGAACGATCATCACCATAAGAAGACAATTTTGAACAATTTCGGTTCTACAACACTAATAGAACAACTCTGCCACAGTACGCATGGACCACATCCTTATTTCTTCAAAATAAGCCTGAATATAGCCTTGCCTTTATAGCTACCTGAATCTCTAATTCTTGCATTTAAAAAGTTCCCCAATGAACCAGATTGACCCATTTCAGGTCATATTCAACAATTTCAGTTCTACAACACGAATATACCATCTCTGACACATTACCAATGACTACAGTCCTAATTTCTTCTGAAAAACCCCGAAATGTATTACATTGCTATTAGGAATCCTCAATTCTTGGTTTCTCTGTGTTGCCAAATGAACTATCATCACCATAAGAAGACAATGTTGAACATTTTCGGTTCTACACCACAAATACAACAACTCTGACACAGTAGGCATGCTTCAAAACCTTATTTATTGAGAATAAGCCTGAATATAGCCTTTCCATTATACCCCCTGAGTCCTTCAATTATACAGCTACCTGAATCTTTAATTCTTGCATTTAAAAAGTTCCCAACTGAACCAGAACGATCATTTTAAGATGCTTTTGAACATTTTCGGATGTGCAACACAAATAATACATCTCTGACGCTTTAGGAGCATTCCACATCCTTATTTCCTCAGAATAAACCGAAATATATTGCATTCTTAGGAGGAATCCTGAATTCTTGGTTTCCCCGGGTTGCCAAATGAACTGCCATGGACAACAGAAGACAATGTTGAACACTTTCGGTTCTACAACACTAATGGAACAACTCTGCCACAGTAGGCATTGTCCACATCCCTATTTCTTCAAAATAATCCTGAATATAACTTTGAAATTATAGCAACCTGAATCTCTAATTCTTGCATTTAAAAAGTTCCCAAATGAACCCAGATTGAGCCTTTTAAGGTCATATTCAACAATTTCAGTTCTACAACACGATTATACCATCTCTGACACATTACCAATGACTACAGTCCTTATTTCCTCAGAATAAACTGAAATGTATTACATTGCTATTAGGAATCCTCAATTCTTGGTTTCTCTGTGTTGCCAAATGAACGATCATCACCATAAGAAGACAGTGTTGAACATTTTCTGTTCTACAACAGGAATACAACAACTCTGCCACAGTAGGCATGGTCTTTATTCTTATTTCTTCAAAATGAACCTGAATATAGCCTTGTCATTATAGCTCCCTGAATCTCTAATTCTTGCATTTAAAAAGTTCCTAAATGAACCAGATTGAGCCTTTTAAGGTCATATTCAACAATTTCAGTTCTACAACACGATTATACCATCTCTGACTCATTACCAATGACTACAGTCCTTATTTCTTCAGAATAAACCGGAATGTATTACATTGCTATTAGGAATCCTGAAGTCTTGGTTTCTCTGTGTTGCCAAATGAATGATCATCACCATAAGAAGACAATGTTGAACATTTTCTGTTCTACAACACTAATAGAACAACTCTGCCACAGTAGGCATCGTCCACATCCTTATTTCTTCAAAATAAGCCTGAATATAGCCTTGCCTTTATAGCTACCTGAATCCCTAATTCTTGCATTTAAAAAGTACCCAAATGAACCAAATTGAGCCTTTTAAGGTCATATTCAATAATTTCAGTTCTACAACACGATTATTCCATCTCTGACACATTACCAATGACTACAGTCCTTATTTCCTCAGAATAAACAGAAATGTATTACATTGCTATTAGGAATCCTCAATTCTTGGTTTCTCTGTGTTGCCAAATGAACTATCATCACCATAAGAAGACAATGTTGAACATTTTCGGTTCTACACCACAAATACAACAACTCTGACATAGTAGGCATGGTCCACATCCTTATTCACTCATAATAAGCCTGAATATAGCCTTTCCATTATACCCCTTGAGTCCTTCCATTATACAGCTACCTGAGTCTTTAATTCTTGCATTTAAAAAGTTCCCAACTGAACCAGAACGATAATTTTAAGATGCTTTTGAACATTTTCGGATGTGCAACAGAAATAATACATCTCTGACACTTTAGGAGCATTCCACATACTTATTTCCTCAGAATAAACCGAAATGTATTGCATTCTTTGGAGGAATCCTGAATTCTTGGTTTCTCCACGTTGCCAAATGAACTGTCATGGCCAAAAGAAGACAATGTTGAACACTTTCGGTTCTACAACACTAATAGAACAACTCTGCCACAGTAGGCATGGTCTTCATTCTTATTTCTTCAAAATGAACCTGAATATAACCTTGCCATTATAGCTACCTGAATCTCTAATTCTTGCATTTAAAAAGTTCCCAAATGAACCAGATTGAGCCTTTTCAGGTCATATTCAACAATTTCAGTTCTACAACACAATTATACCATCTCTGACTCATTACCAATGACTACAGTCCTTATTTCTTCAGAATAAACCGGAATGTATTACATTGCTATTAGGAATCCTGAAGTCTTGGTTTCTCTGTGTTGCCAAATGAATGATCATCACCATAAGAAGACAATGTTGAACATTTTCTGTTCTACAACACTAATAGAACAACTCTGATACAGTAGGCATCTGTCCACATCCTTATTTCTTCAAAATAAGCCTGAATATAGCCTTGCCGTTATAGCTACCTGAATGTCTAATTCTTGCATTTAAAAAGTTACCAAATGAACCAGATTGAGCCTTTTAAGGTCATATTCAAAATTTCAGTTCTACAACACGAATATACCATCTCTGACACATTACCAATGACTACAGTCCTTATTTCTTCAGAATAAACCGAAATGTATTACATTGCTATTAGGAATCCTCAATTCTTGGTTTCTCTGTGTTGCCAAATGAACTGTCATCACCATAAGAAGACAATGTTGAACATTTTCGGTTCTACACCACAAATACAACAACTCTGAGATAGTAGGCATGGTCCACATCCTTATTTCTTCAAAATAAGCCTGAATATATCCTTGCTTTATAGCTACCTGAATCTCTAATTCTTGCATTTAAAAAGTTCCCAAATGAACCAGAACGATCATTTTAAGATGCTTTTGAACATTTTCAGATGTGCAACACAAATAATACATCTCTGATGCTTTAGGAGCATTCCACATCCTTATTTCCTCAGAATAAACCGAAATGTATTGAATTCTTAGGAGGAATCCTGAATTCTTGGTTTCCCCGGGTTGCCGAATGAACTGTCATGGCCAAAAGAAGACCATGTTCAACACGTTCGGTTGTACAACACTAATAGAAGAACTCGGACACAATAAACATGGTCCACATCCTTATTTCTTCACAATAAGCCTGAATATAGCCTTGCCATTATAGCAACCTGAATCTCTTATTCTTGCATTTAAAAAGTTCCCAAATGAACCGGAGAGAGCCTTTTAAGGTCATATTCAAAATTTCAGTTCTACAACACGAATATACCATCTCTGACACATTACCAATGACTACAGTCCTTATTTCTTCAGAATAAACCTATATGTATTACATTGCTATTAGGAATCTTCAATTCTTCCTTTCTCTGTGTTGCCAAATGAACTATCATCACCATAAGAAGACAATGTTGAATATTTTCGGTTCTACATCACAAATACAACAACTCTGACACAGTAGGCATGGTTCAAATCCTTATTTATTGAGAATAAGCCTGAATATAGCCTTGCCATTATACCCCCTCTGTCCTTCCATTATACAGGTACCTTAATCTTTAATTCTTGCATTTAAAAAGTTCCCAAATGAACCAGAATGATCATTTTAAGATGCTTTTGAACATTTTCAGATGTGCAACACAAATAATACATCTCTGACGCATTAGGAGCATTCCACATACTTATTTCCTCAGAATAAACCGAAATGTATTACATTCTTAGGAGGAAACCTGAATTCTTGGTTTCTCCGCGTTGCCAAATGAACTGTCATGGCCAAAATAAGACAATTTTGAACACTTTCGGTTCTGCACCACAAATACAACAACTCTGACACAGTAGGCATGGTCCACATCCTTATTTATTCAGAATAAGCCTGAATATAAATTCCCAAGTGAACCAGAACGATCAATTTAACATGCTTTTGAACACTTTCTGATGTGCAACACAAATCATACATCTCTGAAGCTTTAGGAGCATTCCACATCCTTATTTCCTCAGAATAAACCAAAATGTTTTGCATTCTTAGGAGTAATCCTGAATTCTTGGTTTCCCCGGGTTGGCAAATGAACTGTCATGGCCAAAAGAAGACAATGTTGAACACTTTCGGTTCTACAACACTAATAGAACAACTCTGACACAGTAGGCATCTGTCCACATCCTTATTTCTTCAAAATAAGCCTGAATATAGCCTTGCCGTTATAGCTACCTGAATGTCTAATTCTTGCATTTAAAAAGTTACCAAATGAACCAGAGTGAGCCTTTTAAGGTCATATTCAAAAATTTTAGTTCTACAACAAGAATATACCATCTCTGATACATTACCAATGACTACAGTCCAAATTTCTTCAGAATAAACCGAAATGTATTACATTGCTATTAGGAATCCTCAATTCTTGGTTTCTCTGTGTTGCCAAATGAACCAGCATCACCATAAGAAGACAATGTTGAACATTTTCGTTTCTGCACCAGAAATACAACAACTCTGACACAGTAGGCATGGTCCATATCCTTATTTTTTCAGAATAAGCCTGAATAAAGCCTTGCCATTATACCCCCTGAGTCCTTCCATTATATAGGTACCTGAATCTTTAATTCTTGCATTTAAAAAGTTCCCAATTGAACCAGAACGATCATTTTAAGATGCTATTGAACACTTTCAGATCTGCAACAGAAATAATACATCTCTGAAGCTTTAGGAGCATTGCACATCCTTATTTCCTCAGAATGAATCGAAATTTTTTGCATTCTTAGGAGGAATCATGAATTCTTGGTTTCCCTGGATTGCCAAATGAACTGTTATGGCCAAAAGAAAACAATATTCAACACTTTCGGTTATACAACACGAATGGAAAAACTCTGACACAATAGGCATTGTCCACATCCTTATTTCTTCAAAATAAGCCTGAATATAGCCTTGCCATTATAGCTACCTGAATGTCTAATTCTTGCATTTAAAAAGTTCCCAAATGAACCAGATTGAGCCTTTTAAGGTTATATTCAACAATTTAAGTTCTACAACACAAATATACTATCTCTGACACATTACCAATGACTTCAGTCCTTATTTCTTCAGAATAAACCAAAATGTATTAAATTGCTATTAGGAATCCTCAATTCTTGGTTTCTCCGCGTTGCCAAATTAACTGTCATTACCAAAAGAAGACAATGTTGAACACTTTCAGTTCTACAACAATAATAGAACAACTCTGCCACAGTAGGCATGGTCCACATCCTTATTTCTTCAAAATAAGCCTGAATATAGCCTTCCCATTATAGCTACCTGAATGTCTAATTCTTGCATTTAAAATGTTCCCAAATGGAGTTCCGGGTTAAGATGGCGGCAGAGTAAGAAGCAGGTCTTAACCTCTGCTGAGCGAAACACACAAAACTCCTCAAGGGTTCATAAAAACAAGTGCAGATGAACAGAGGAACCCCACAACAGGGCACAGTGTGGAAGGTACGTGGAATCGAGACATTTCCAGGCTATAAAGGGCTCTCACTAAATCGAGAGCTGAGCAACCGCCCCACCCCCACCCCCTCCACACACATCTATAGCTCTGAAGCCAGCTAAAAAGAAATAGAGCAAGTTTTGGGCACCCATCGAGTCATTGGCAGCTCTGGAGCCTGTTCCTGAGAGCAGCAAGATTTAGGACCCCAATAAGCCAAAGAACGCAGGCAAAATCTGAGCGCGGGAGCAGAGAGTGGACACCGGGCGCAGAGCTCACACGCATGGACAGAGGCTTGGGTGGAGGCAGACACAGCCAGGAACTAAAGCTCTGAAAACCTGAGTGGGGAACCAGTGCAGACAGGTATACGACCATGGAAGCAGCGCCCTGAAACTTGTAAAGGAACCTCCTGCAGAGGATCAAGCAAGGGGGTCCAGCAGGGGCTTGACCTTGGAAAAAACCAGAACTCAGACCTCAGGAGCCAATAGACCGCGGACAGACACTGAGTGCGAGGATAAACCTGAGAAGCTGCTGGGCTAATGTTGGCTACCCAGACTCAGGCAACTCAGAAGAGAAAGAATAACAACAAGAAAAAGAAGCCTTTAACACTCGACAACTTTTACACAGAGAAAATCCAGACAACCGAGCAAACAGAGGAGGAGAACAAACAAGCATCCGGACCCTCCTCAAACAAGGAAAACACCTCACAAGTTATGGAAGAGTTCAAAACTGAGATTTTGAGGAAAATGGAAGAGATCTGGCAAGAAAATAACTGTTTTAAAGGTAAAATCTTGCAATTGAACACCAGAAATGACCAGATTGAAAAGGAATACCAGAAGATTATGGCCGAAAACCAGAAGATTATGGCCGAAAACCGAAAGATTATAGCCGAAAATCAATCCCTAAAGGCTAGAATTGAGCAATTGGAAGCTAATGATCTCTCAAGACAACAAGAACAAATAAAACGAAGTCAAAAGACTGAAAAAATAGAAGGAAACATGAAATATCTCAATGAGAGAGTGACAGACCAAGAAAACCGGTCTAGAAGAGACAATTTGAGAATAATTGGTCTTCCAGAAAAACCAGAAATTAATAGAAACCTGGACTCCGTACTAAAAGAAATTATTCAGCAAAATTGCCCTGAAGTCCTACAACAAGAGGGCAATATAGACATCGAAAGGATTCATAGAACACCCACTACATTCGACCCAGAGAAGAAATCGGTTAGATATATTATTGCCAAATTCAAAAGCTTTCAAGCAAAAGAAAAAATCTTACAAGAAGCCAAAAAGGGACAATTCAAATATCAAGGAGCACCAATCAGGATCACACAGGATCTGGCAGCCTCCACGCTAAAAGACCGTAAGGCTTGGAATACGATATTCAGAAAGGCAAGAGAGCTGGGCCTGCAACCACAGATCAACTACCCATCAAAACTGAGTATATATTTCCAGGGGAAAGTATGGGCATTCAACAAAATTGAAGAATTCCAGGTATTTGCACAGAAAAGACCAGGGCTAAATGGAAAGTTTGATATCGAACCACAAAAATCGAGAGAAACCTGAAAAGGTAAATAAGATACAGAGGGAAAAGAAAGAAAACTTATAATTTTTAAATTTGCCTTTTTAAGGGCCTCATCTGTAGTGAACTCTATTCACTATTATAATATTCACTATTATAGTAATCAGAAGAATAATTCACAGTGTGAGGGTGGAACACTAAATAATCTAAGATGGCGTGGGGGATGGGAAAGAGGGGGTAAATAGCAGGGGACACCAAGAGAAACTTGAGTGAATAAGAAAATAGAATATTCTGTTACACACAAAGAGGGCATGGGATGGAGAGGGGACAAATACTATTATAAGAAGGAGAGGAAGAGAGCATTAAGAGGTAATATTTAAACCTTACTCTTAGTGTAAACAACCCGGAGAGGGAAGAGTAGCTTTATTATCCATTGGGATAAAATACTCTATCTAACCCTACTGAGAAAGTCAGAAGGGATAAACCAAGGGGAGCAGGGGAGTGGGAAGGTCAAAAAAGGGAGGGGAGGAGGGGGAGGGAATTCATAAGACCTTTAAAAACAAAAAGAGGGGGGAAAATAAGGGAGGCGGTAGAAAGGGAAGTTAATCAAGGGAGGGGATAAGGGATAGGGTCTTAATAGCAAACCACTGGTTTTAAAGGAAATAGTTTAAGGAGAAGGGGTAGGAATGGGGGAGGATTTGAAAATGTCAGCAAATGCACAACTGATGATTATAACTCTGAATATGAATGGGATGAACTCGC
This sequence comes from Gracilinanus agilis, assembly GCF_016433145.1. NCBI lineage: Eukaryota > Metazoa > Chordata > Mammalia > Didelphimorphia > Didelphidae > Gracilinanus > Gracilinanus agilis. The sequence goes on along the minus strand of NW_025390796.1, from coordinate 425 downwards.
TCATCAAACGGAAGCAAATAGCAGAGTGGATTAGAAACCAAAATCCCACCATATGTTGTCTACAAGAAACACATATGAGACGGGTGGACATACACAAGTTTAAGGTTCAGGGTTTGAGCAAAATCTTTTGGGCGTCAAATGAGAAAAAGAAGGCAGGAGTGGCTATTATGATTTCTGACAAAGCCAAAGTAAAAATAGATATGATTAAAAAAGACAGGGAAGGTCATTACATACTGATTAAAGGCAGTATAAACAATGAGGAAATAACACTGCTCAATATGAATGCACCAAGTAGCATAGCACCCAAATTCATAAAGGAGAAACTGGCAGAGCATAAGAAGGAAATAGATAGTAAAACCATACTAGTGGGAGATCTAAATATTCCTCTGTCAGATCTAGATAAATCAAACTGAAAAATAAATAAG
>NW_025390795.1:0-4205 GCF_016433145.1 Gracilinanus agilis | reverse complement strand
ATATTTTATAATATATAATAGAATAAATATATTATATACAATAACATATTAATATAAAATATAACAATAACAATATATTATGCACTGTTATATATTATATATAATATAATAAAACATAATAAATAATACAAATTTAAATTAAAAATAGGTTTTCCCCATTTAAAATGATGCTTCTCCAACTAGTGGATGTATAACATTATCACCATATACCATATATATATATGCATATATATATATGTTTCTTTCATTGATTTGTTAAATAAACTAAGTTCTGAATTCCCTTCCTTCCTTCCTTTCCTTCCTTTCTTTTCCTTTTCCTTTTTCTTTCTCTCTTCTTTCCTTCCTTCCTTCCTTCCTTCCTTCCTTCCTTCCTTCCTTCCTTCNCTTTCCTTCCTTCCTTCCTTCCTTCCTTCCTTCCTTCCTTCCTTCCTTCCTTCCTTCCTTCCGTCTCTCTCTTTCCCCCTCCCTCCCTCTATCTCCTCCTCCTTCTTCTCTTCCATTTTGATTTAGTCATCATTAATAAAAGTGACCCTCCCGCAGCAGGTACTATGACCTCATCACATACATTAGCAAGGACAAATCACTTTTACCCCAACCTTCATCCCCTATTCAACATATGAAGATGCTCTAGGAATCCACCAAGTTTTCTGACTCTCAGAAAACTGACTCTCTCCTTGTCCTTTTGTGATTCCTCTCCTTATTTTTAGGCATTGGTAGGTGATTTATTCCATTCAATTACAGCCTGGTTCTATCTGGTCTAATTCCTTTTAAATTTCATTTGAATTTGGTTACTGAGACAATTATACATGGTTCTTTATATATAATATATATCTATATTTTGAGGGCTCACATCCATGTTTGATCTGGGGATGAAACTGTCTATCAAAAGAGATGGATAGGGGCAGCTGGGTAGCTCAGTGGAGTGAGAGTCAGGCCTAGAGACAGGAGGTCCTAGGTTCAAATCTCAGACACTTCCCAGCTGTGTGACCCTGGGCAAGTCACTTGACCCCCATTGCCCACCCTTACCAGTCTTCCACCTATGAGACAATACACCGAAGTACAAGGGTTAAAAAAAAAAAAAAAAAAAAAAAAAAAGAGAGATGGATAAACTCACATATTGTCCAGCTTATTATTATTAATTATTAATACAGAGAGAGGCATATGATAGAGTTATGTGCTTTCCAACAGTATTAGCAGACCCAGAACACAGTCTGAGTGGAGGCCAGAGAGATTCCCTATGGATCGAGATGCTCTTGTGTGTGAAGGATGTTGTACTGGTTCCATCTAGCCTTATCACTTTACTAATTCCATGCCACTTTTGTACAGCTCTAATAATTAGGAAGTTGTCTTTGTATTGAACTGAAATCTGCCCTTCTCTAGTTTTCTTCTATTATTCCTTGGTCTACCCTCTGATGCAAAGCAATGAAAGTCTAATCCCTCTTCCCTACTGAAACAATTCAAATTTTTGCCAAATAGTGAATTCTGGGAATTACTTTTGATATCAATCTCCATTTTGCTCTTTAATAAAAGTAGTGGATCATAGAAGCCTCTGATATGTTAACTTTAAAAATTTGCCCAAGTTAGGGGGGTTTGGGAGAGAGGGAAAGAACATGAAACATGTAACTAGGGTAAAATATTCAAAATAAAAATTAAAAAAGTATGCCAAAGCTACTCTATTGAAAGTTTGTTTGGTCTGTAACATAATTGGCTGTTTTTTTTTTCTCTTCCAAGACTACAGATTTAACTCTTGGGAAGACAAAATCAAAGAAAAAAGGTGCTCTGCAAGAGTATTTTTCCAAGCATCTCTCACTTTCTGAATTGCCAGATTTGGAAAAGTATGTACTCTTCCTTGAAATTTGTTTTTTTTTTTTTTTTTTATATTTTCTAAGTCATATAAATCTTGAACCATAAGGAAGTTTTTCTGGAACTTGATTTTTCTTGTTTGCATACTTTGCAAGTGGTCACAATTGTCATGGTCTAGGTTTTTTAAAAGTTCTTTCCATGCATGTTATCATTAATATCTTTGGTACAAAATTTAAAAGCTAATGAGCTTGATGTGACTTATTTTTCATATATATTCAGCATTTTAGAGATGGCTTGAGTTCTTATTATGGATTTTAGCCTATAGTATAGTAGATTGGGACTTGAATTTGGGAAGACCAGGAGGAGCTCATGTTAGGTCTCTGATTCACACTAATCATATGACCCTGGCTGAGTTACTTAATCTCAGTGCCTCAGAGGCAACTCTAAGACTAAAGCTACAGAGCAGTGGTGCATTGACACTGGTAGAGGGAACTTCTTCCCTGGGATCTCTTTCTGTATACTATTATAATAAAAATTTGAGGCTATATACTGGGTGTCTCAAAAATCTTAGTGCAATTTTAAGTTATTAAAGCTTAAACACCCAGTGTGTGTATGCCTTTCCTTCCTCTCATTCTCTCATTTTCCCCTCAGCCTTTCTCTCCCCTCCTCTTCCCCTACCTCTTCTTTTTCTCTCCCTCTCCCCCTCCTTCCTCTCCCTCTTTCTTTTCTTTCTCCCTCACGCCTCCTCCTCTTTCTCCTCTCTTCCTGTCTATCCTTCTCTCTCTCCCTTCCTCTCCCTTCTTCCCTCTTTTTCCCACCTCTCTTTCCCCTTCACACACATTTGCTCAATTCTTTATTCATTTGTATGAAATAGCATAATTTAGCTAGCATAGCAATAGTTTGAAAGTCATAGAAATCTGAGCCTGAATTTTTTCCCTACATAGTATCTTTATGTAAAAAAAATAAGCTTTATATTTAGCTGATTTTTCTATATAAGACAATGATGAAGTAGTACTTTCCTCTCCATCTTGTGGCTTTAAACAGGTACCATATTTAAGTAAAGAGTAACAGTTAATAATGCTGGCATTTGAGTTTTGGCCTTGTAATAGTTGTATGATTATTGCCAAGAGTCATGTTATTAGGTAGCAAGATAAAGAATTATTGAATGTATGAATGAATGAATGAATGAATGAATGAATGCATGAATGAAAAAGTATTAGGTGCAAAGCTCTATACTAAATACTGGAGAGTAAGACAATTTCCTGCTCTCCAGGAGCCTGCATTCTAATGGGGGAGACAATACTTGGAAAATTTCATTTACAAGTCAGATGGAAACATCCTGTACTCTTTAGGGTGCACCAGCAAATCAAATGATAATCATTAGCTTGAATGCAATTTCCATTAATAAAATCCTATCAGTTTCTGTTGTTGAACCATTTGATAGAGCCAAGAACTTTGGAGGGAGGCAAGAATTTTCATTTCTGGGTCTTCAGTAGCTTTGGCTGCAGCCCTTGCAGGAGCAGTGACCAGGTTGTCTGTCTATAGGGGATAGTGCCTCGGATGATGTCTATTGGGCCACGATTGAAAGCAAGACTTTTGTCTTGGATTGTAGTAGAATTGGGGGAGGAAGGGTAGTCTCCTTTATCTTCCAGACATCTTGGGCTTGCCTTCAAATTGGGGGTAGTTGGTCATCATTTGGCAATGGTGATAGAAAGGAAGATGTCCCCTGTGAGTGTTTACTCAATGATGGCATCAGGGCTTGGGCTGGAAACAGTCGGGGCATGGTTTTTCTAAGGCGGTTGGGTACAGAGTTCTGGACTATCTCTCTTGGTCTGAGGGGACATGGTGGCCAAGATGATGATGGTAAGCAATTTTATATACATTATACAAGTGCATTTATGCAAAATGTATTTCTATATTAGTCATGTAAAAGAAAACACAAACCAAAAAAAAACAAAACACGAGAAAATAAAGTAAAAAATCTGCATTCAGACTCCATTGGCTCTTTCTCTGGAGGTGGATATATGAATCCTTTGGAATTGTTTTGGATCATTGTATTGCCAAGAATAGTTAAGCCATTCACAGTTGATCATTATTTGACTATTGCTGTTTCTGTGTATAATATTCTCCTGGTTCTGCTCACTTCACTTTGAATCATTTCATGTAAGTCTTTCCAGGGTTTTTTTTTTTTTTTTTTTTTTTTTTTTTTTTTAAACTAAGTTTAATGTCACAAATATCCAAATGTCAGACACCTGGTATTATTAGATAGTACTAACATTATTATTACTAACTCATATTTAGGGAGCACTTCAACATTTTTTTTTTAACATTTATTAATATTCATTTTTAACATGGTTACATGATTCATGCTCCCCTTTCCCCTTCAACCCCCCCCGCGCCCC